>NW_024067581.1:432138-604707 GCF_015533775.1 Penicillium roqueforti
CCCCCCCCCGCCCCCCCCCCCCCCCCCCCCCCCCGCCCTCCCCCCCCCCCCCCCCCCCCCCCCCCCCCGCCCCCCGCCCCCCCAGGTACCCTTTTATACCCCAATCATATGGGTTCGTGGGCTTTCTCAACAAACTATGCAAATGAGGATATTACTCGCTTGTCTCGCTTGCCTCGCTTGCCCAGTATAGAAGGAACGTTTCCTTCTCATCTGGGCAAGTACGATCACCGGTCCACCGTCCCTTCCTAGTTCGTCACCGTTGGGATTCTCGCCTGGCTTCTCTTTCTTTCCTTCTCTGTGTTTAGTCGAACAAGGTGCCTTCCTGGAATGGACACCTTCCCACTTTCCTGATCTGTGAGTCACTTGCACCTTCCATTGAAGTACAACAAAGCACATTGTTCTTTCCCAATTAAGTTATAGACACGGTCAACTTTGTATAGGGGACTCGTCTCGTACGAGAAGACACAACAAGCAAACCCCGGGTAAACACCGCAATGCTTCGGTCTTCCAAGTTCCAAGGTCAGCCTTGACTGTTGATATACTCCTGAACCATGACTACAACAGCACTCCGTAGTAGATCTAGGCCTCGGCATACGCCAAGACTCCACGAAACGGCTTAATAACACGCTAAATTAATGCCTTTAATTCCCCCCTGAAACACCGCCTCGTGCGGGACCCGCTGTAGGCTAGACTCAGGAGACTCGGAGCTATTATTTTCTCCCTTCTCAACTCCCCTGCTCTTCTTGTTGTTCTTGCTATTGTTGTTCTTTTTTTTTGGTTTATTCTCTTATGACTCTTTGAAATATCTTGATCTCTCCTACTGGCTGGCCCACAATGGAGAGCATTCCAGGAGCGGAGAGCCTCCTTGACGGTCCATTTCCGGATAACCAGAATTCAAATCCGCCACAACCGGACTCTGCTTCCGAGCAGTTCTCCCATTCCAGTCTCTCACGCTCATCGTCTGTCGCCCAGAAAAGAATATCATCACTACCTTGTGCCAAGACGGCCCGCCATGCCAAACGCCTCACCTTGAACTTCCCTATCAATCCGAACGAACCTGAGACATCCGATCTTATCAGCTCACCCGGCTCTATAACCCCAGTTACACAGTCTTCGACTCGTCCCTCCCCCGCTCAGCCCCCGGGAACTCCTATGGCATTTGAGGTCCCGGACGATGGCTATGACTTCCTGCGGGCCATCGCCTCGCAGGAACGGAAGGTCATGGAGCTCCGCGAGGAGCTCACTCGAGCCGAAGCAGACCTAGTGACAATTAAGAAGCAATGGGCAATGTCGGAAAAGTCTAGGAAGCGGGCCGAGATCAACCACGCGGAGCCACTCATGCCCCTGCGGGCGCCTGATTTCTCAACATCCGAGGCTTCAAGTTCACATGCCCGGCAACAGAGCATGAGCTCAGTTACAAGCTCCACGGTGTCACAGGAACGGATGAGCCGGGATCTAGATCGCCGATCTAGCGTGCGTGCTGCTGTCGCCGCCGCCCCAGGAACCAAGATTGGGAGTAATGGTCGGCGCGTGTTTCACGGCACACATACACGGACGTTGTCTCTTTTGTCGCCAGTCTCCGGTCCCAGCATGTCTTCCCGGGGAGAGCTAGGTCTCTCAGATGAACGCGTGGGCCGTACTCCGCGATCTGCAACTTTACCATCTGTCGAGCGCAACAATCCAGCTTTGATGAATGCACAACTAGACGAGAGCCAAGTACCGGAACATCTACTCGCACAGTGGCACAAGACCCTTCCTCCCCCTTCACGCGAGGCCTTGGTACGCACAGGCAAGCAAATGGCATCCGATCTCCGCGAGGGTCTGTGGACATTCTTGGAAGATATCCGACAAGCTACGGTGGGCGAAGAAGGAATCAGTGGCACGCAAACAAGAAGCTCACCATCCAGCTCACTGGCACCGCCACATGGTCGCAAGCGGGATTCGTTGGCATCACGGAGTAGAGAACGGTTGATGGCGGACGGCAAGCTATCACGATCATCATCGTCATCGTCTTCGCGGGGGAGGCCAGCGGCCGAGACAAAAACTGGTAAAGACACCAAGCCGGCGGAAATTTCCACATCTTTCTGGAATGAATTCGGCATTGATACACCCGCTCAGAAGTCTCCGAGCGCTACGCGCACCCCCTCCGACAACAAAGCCGCCAACCGAAACGAGGCGACCGACGAACAGCGCGATCACCGCTCGAGTAATTCGATTGACGCACAGGATGAAGATCTCGACAACTGGGAAAGCTGGGACACGCCCCTATCCGGGCAGAAGACGCACACGCCCTCATCGAGCCGATCCACAGTTGCATCCAAACACGACCAGTCACCTATTACACAGGGTAGCAGCCCTCGAACCAGCGCTAGGTACCGTTCGACCTTTTCTGATTTCATTTATGACAACCTCGTCATGCGCTGACACGTTCCTAGCTTTGGCGATTTGAACCCGACTTCTGCACTTAATCCTAGTGTCTCCGAAAGCATTCCCTGGCCTGCAATTACCAAGCTGGCTCCTTCCAAGCTTCAACGTACTGCATCCAACCTGATGGCAGAATGGGAGCGCTCGCTGTCGCCTTCTCCGGATCGAGCTTCTTCTTCTTCGCTCAGCCGTAAGGACAGCAAGAAGGACTAACAAAGTTCCTGCTTTCCTTTCATTGTATATACTTGCTACCTCTTCTTCGGCCCTATCTACGGAATCACGTAGGGCTACGACCTTCGAATTATACCATATGAGAGCGTTGCTTCTTCTGTTGTCGATATATTTCCTTTCCTTTGCTGCCTTTTTGAAGAACTCTACAGGCATCGACTGCTTTCAAGATTGTTGAAATACGTTGGTTTGATTACAAATGCCATTTTTGCTTCTCTAGCTTCACGAATACAACGAGTTTTTATATGTCTTCTTTTTGCGTCTTTCAACGTCAAATAATGTTTTCTGTTCCTCTATCTATACGTATGATGCGTACCGATAACGGCGAGATTTTGCGGGCCGGAACATCACGTGCCGAACTGCGCTTTAGACTTTTCTAGTTCCCCGTAAAATAAATTTGCGGTTCAGTTACTCGCCTCCGCAAGATCTCCGCGTTCTGTATATTACTTGCTCACGCGGTTTCTTCTCTCGCCGAAGTTCAGTGGATTGATCATTCAGGCCGGCTTGGATCCAATCTAACAAGTGCGATATTCAGTCCAAACCTACCCGCGTCAGCCTTCAATATGGCGTTTCCAGGCACCAAAGGCACGGCGATCCCGATGACCTCCCTGGGAGGTAACTCGGGCACCGAGGGAATGAATGATCAAGAACAGGCTATGATCAAGATGGTTCGTCCTCGATCCTGACCTGTATTCCGTCTAATTCTAACAAACTTCGGTATAGATGCAACGTGGTATGGAGTCCTGCCCGATCAAAACAGTCATCTCGGGTACCATGGGTTTCGGTCTTGGTGGTGCTTTCGGTCTCTTCATGGCCAGTGTAAGTTGGAAATTGAATATTCGAGCACTGTTTCATATCTAACATTTACCCGCGATAGATGTCCTACGACTCGACCTTCACACCCCAGGGCCGCGCTATCGCCGACCTCCCCTGGCGCGAACAAGTCCGCCGCGGTTTCAAGGACATGGGCGCCCGCTCCTGGTCCTCGGCTAAGAACTTCGGTATCGTCGGTGCGCTCTACTCCGGCACTGAGTGCTGCATCGAAGGCCTCCGCGCAAAGAACGATCTTACCAACAGTGTTGCCGCTGGTTGTGTCACCGGTGGTATTCTCGGCGCAAAGGCTGGTCCCCAGGCTGCGGCCTTCGGCTGCGCTGGCTTTGCGGCGTTCAGTGCGGCTATTGATGCCTACATGAGAATGCCCGGTGATGAGTAAACGCTCGATTCGGATCCGACACGAAAGCACGGCCTTGTTTCGTCGCTTGGCGCTTTTGTTGCCAGTCGGCTTTACCTGGTTGCGATTTTCCACCTGTACATTTTACAGCATCTGGCGTTCTGGAATAGAACGGAAGCATTGCGGGCGTTTTCGGTTGTTCTTGTCTATTTTGTTGGGAGGATGGTTCTCCGGCCTGTCTCCTTTGCGTTGCATGTCTTGTTTGAGCCTGCTTTGCATGGCCTTGGCATGGTGGTTCACTTATATTAGATCCTCGCGGGTCTGACTCTTTACTCTTTTGTACAATACTAAGCGTGGACATACATACACCACTGAATTTTTGAGACTCACCTCTCACAATTGATACCAAATTATTTATGCTCATATTATTCATTAATTATGAAGAGCCTCCATGAAATTCCTCGGCTTATTCAAATATCCGATTTGGGCCAAATCTACGCCGTCCCTTTCCTGGCAGACCGCATACTATGCCCGTGCCAAATGCAAAGCTAAGGAGATCCATTCAATCATTATACCACGTCCCAATTTACTACTTTAAAGTTACAAGACCTGACAAGAATACAGTTTCTTCAATTTATACACACTCCTAAGGCAACACAATATACTTCTCCAGGTGCTTAGGAATGGAACCACGCAGGTTCTTGCTCTCGAGCCAGGTGCTAGAAAACAAGCGATCCGCATACCGGTAAGCACCGTCACAGAGAATGGTCACAACGGTGTTACCCTTGCCCAACTTCTCCGCGATCTCCTTGGCGGCCACCACGTTCATCGCTGAACTGGCACCAAGGTACAGACCCTCCTCATCCAGACAGCGGTAAACCATCTCGATGGTCTTCTCGTCGCTGATGCTCACGGATCCATCCAGCAAGCCAATATCGGGCTGCAGGTTATCTGTTACACGGCCTTGACCGATACCCTCAGTGATACTGCTACCAGACCGGTCGATCAGGGTACCACCGCTTTGAATGTAGCTGTGGAGCACACTGCCCGGAGGATCGGCGAGGAAGCTCTTGACGCGTCCGTCACTGATGGTCTTCAAATAGCGCGTGGTACCAGCCAAGGTACCTCCGGTTCCAGTGGCACAGGTAAAGGCGTCGATCTTGCCCTCGGTCTGTGCCCAGATCTCGGGCCCGGTAGTGTCGATGTGTGCTTGGCGGTTGGCAATATTGTCGAACTGGTTGGTCCAGACTGCGTTGTCCAATGACTCGGCGTGCCGACGCGCCTGGTGGTTGTAGTTTTGGGGGTTGTCGAAGGCTACTGCGGGGACTGGGTATACCTCCGCTCCCAGCAGGCGGAGCAAGTCAATCTTGCCTTGCGACTGGGTGTTGGGCATGTAGATCACGAGCTTGTAGCCCTTGGACCGGCACACATGCGCCAGTCCAATGCCAGTATTTCCGGCCGTTCCCTCGACCACGGTGCCACCGGGTTGCAGAAGTCCCTTCTCCTCGGCATCTTTGACCACGAAAAGCGCTGCTCGGTCCTTCACGCTACCTCCGGGGTTTTGGAATTCGGCCTTTCCAAGAACATTGCAGCCGGTCTGCTCGGAAAGCTTCTTCAATCGGATAAGCGGGGTGTTTCCAATCGCTGTAGTATAAGTCAGCTAAAAGTATATGCAAGTGTGCGCTCGGAGCTAGACATACCCTCGGTCAATCCATTGACAACGCCCTGGGCGGTTGATACGCGGGTGCAGTAGGCAGTGGATCCCTCACCAGCAGCACGAGCCGCCGTGGTGGCAAACCGCCGGACACTTTGACGAAACATCCTGAATTAATGCAATGCAGGAATAAATGGTCCCATCGACCCTCGGGGAATGACGAGCTCCCGCACCTCCGATGGTCGGCATTAGTCAGCTCACGTGCGTCTGCTACCCTTATCGGGCTATCGGCCTCCCGTTTTGGGCTGTTTGTTTACCGCCAAGGCCTCCACTCCTTTGATCGGTCCCGCAGTGCGGTGCTTTTCGCTTTCGAATAATCAACGTCAACAACAACACCATAATGCCTGGCAGAGTCGCCGCCCGTTCGACATCTGCGACAACACGCAGATCGTCAGCACAGCCCTCTGCGTCTGGGCGTGCTGGCTCCGTTACACCATCGTTTGCGATCCCCGAAGAACCAACAGAGCCAACATCATCCCCCACTTTGCGTCGCGATGTGTGCTTGATATTTGCGGATGCTCAGCGCTCAACTACTGGACATCGAAAGCTTGTTGTGCGCCTGCGCAAGCTTCAGGAGTTTTGCTGTGGTATCTCACAAAAGAAAAATAAAGGAAAGGACGAAGAGCCCGAGGAGGCATTGATTGCTGGTGAGGAAACGGAGGCTGAGAAAGAATTCAATGTGGAAGTTGGCCGCTGTATGCTTCGGATTCTCGCGATTAAGAAAAGTGAGCCTGTTGGAGACCGAATTGTACGCTTTTTGGGTACTTTCCTCGGCCATGCCGCGGAGAAAGATAATGAGATCTTCGCTGCGGGTGAAGACGAGGAGCACAATCCCGACACACCGACTTCCCGCCTCACATCTAGTCTTATTGCGCTGATGAAACCTGTCATGGGCGCCAAGGATAAGATGGTGCGCTTCCGCGCAACCCAGATTACCGCCCACATTGTGAACTCTCTAGAATCGATCGACGACGAGCTATACCATGCTATAAGACAGGGCCTTCTGAGACGCCTCCGTGATAAAGAGGCCTCTGTCAGGGTACAGGCGGTCCTAGGCTTAGGACGTTTAGCGGGTGATGATGGAGAGGGCGACGACGACAACTCTGCTCTGCTTGAAAAGCTGATCGAAATTATGCAAAATGATACAAGCGCCGACGTTCGCAAAACCCTCCTCACAAATCTCCCTCTCGCTCCAGTGACGCTTCCTTATCTTCTTGAGCGCGCCCGTGATCTGGATGCCCCTACCAGACGCGCGTTGTACTCACGTCTTCTGCCTACCTTGGGTGACTTCCGCCATTTGTCCCTCTCAATGAGAGAAAAGCTCCTCCGGTGGGGTCTACGTGATCGTGATGAAAGTGTGCGCAAGGCTACGGCCAAATTGTTTTACGACAGATGGGTCGAGGATTGCGCTGGTACGAACAATGACCCGAATCAGGGACCGACTGGCCAGCGCTCTGCACCCGATATCAACGCGCTTCTTGAACTTTTGGAGAGAATTGACGTTGTTAACTCTGGAATGGAAAGCGGCATTGCACATGAGGCAATGCGCGGGTTCTGGGAGGGCCGTGCGGACTATCGCGAAGCTGTTATCTTTGACGAGCCTTTCTGGGAGAATCTAACCGGTGAATCTGCCTTCTTGCTCCGGTCCTTCAATGACTTCTGTCGCGTGGAGAACGAAGGCAAGTACGAGAGCCTAGCAGAAGACAAGATGCCAGAGGTCACCGCGATGGCCTATTTCCTAGGCAAATACATCACTAATCTCTTGGAGCGGAAGAAGATCTCCAAAGAGTCTGGTGAAGCAAACGATGATGACGCAGTCGAGCACGAATTTGTTGTGGAACAATTGCTTCATATCGCCATCACTCTAGATTACAGCGACGAGGTCGGTCGACGAAAGATGTTTTCGCTCCTGCGAGAAACTTTGGCCGTGCCAGAACTTCCGGAAGAGAGCACGAAACTTGTCGTTGAAACACTTCGCTGTGTCTGCGGACCTGATGCTGCGGCTGAGGCCGAATTTTGCAGTGTTGTTTTGGAAGCTATTGCTGAAGTTCACGACACCATCACCACTGAAGATAGCTTTGTTTCTGCTAGGTCTGAAATCAGTGATGACGCTAGCAGACGATCCGAAACTCCGGGGGTTGAAGAGATTGCTCCTTTTAATAAGGAAGAAGCCAAGGCCAAGATCGTCCGCGAGATTGTTGTTAATATGAAGTGTCTATATATTGCCCAGTGCATGTTGCAGAATGTCCAAGGCCACCTGCAGCAGAACATGAACCTGGTTACTATGCTCAATAACCTTGTGGTGCCCGCTGTCCGCAGCCACGAAGCCCCAATCAGAGAGCGTGGTCTCTTGTGTTTGGGCCTTTGTTGTCTGCTTGACAAGGTTGGTAACTTCCCTTTTGATGGAAGGCGAAATTCGCTAATATTGACTTCCACAGAATTTGGCCGAAGAAAACATGACCCTCTTCATTCACTGCTATAGCAAGGGTCATGAGGCATTGCAGGTCACGGCTTTACAAATCCTCTGTGATATGATCACGACTCACCCATCTCTCCTCGCTCCCGTTACACAGGCTGACGGCGAGACCGTCACGCCGCCCCCCATGCAGAAGCCTTTGCTCAAGGTTTTCGCCCGAGCTCTGCGTGCCAACTCTCCCAGCAGCGTTCAGTCTGGAGCAGCCGCCGCTCTCTGCAAACTGCTACTGACCAACACTTTCACTCCCTCTGGACCGAATATCCCACCCGCAATCCAGGAACACAATCAGAATGCTGTTGAATCCCTTTTGCTATCCCTCGTGGTCTCATTCTACCACCCACGCACTCGTGAAAACCCAGCTCTAAGACAGTCATTGGCTTATTTCTTCCCTGTATACTGCCATTCTCGTGTGGAAAACACGCAACACATGCGCCGGGTGGCCGTACCAGTGATTCGTGCCGTGATGAATGCCGCGGAGGAGCACTACTCACTTGAGGCCGAGGAAGACAGTGATGGGGAAATCGATCCGAGCGTCGGGGAGCGTGAGGTCAAGGCTCTCATGGCTGGTGTCGTTGGTATGCTTTCCGAGTGGACTGACGAGCGCCGGGTCGTTGGCCTTGGCGGTGAACGAGTTCTGGCTGGCGGTGCTGCAAGCTCCAGTGTTTGTGGATGGGTTCACCTTGCCCTAGTTAAGGAGATTCTTGAGCGTGTTCTCGGTGTGAGCGCTGCCGCGAATCGCTGCTCACGTGAGGAACGGAAGCTCCTATTCTCCCTCCTCAGCAAGCTTTACTTTGCCGCTCCAACGGTGCCCGCACGAGCTAGCTCTCGCGTTCCCGAGGGCGATGATCAATTCCGAACTAGCGTTCGCAGTGCGACAGGGGTCGAAATCGATCCTGAAAACATTGCCCTCGCGACCGAGGTCAAGGAGCTATTAGACCAAACCATTGAAGATGGTCTCGCCGCAGAAGCCTCCAGCCGAAATGCTTTAGTCAAGGCCAAGAACGCCATCCTCAAAATCCTTGCCGTTGCACAAGATGGTCGCGCTGCTAGTGCTCGTCCTCGCGAAGGCACTGAAGATCCCGAGAATGATGGAGCTAGTGTACGCTCTAGTAGTGTTCGTCGCTCTGTGGACCCTACTGGTGGCTACAGCCGTCGTCATTTCTCTGTTGAGCCAAGCATCATGGAGGAAGACGAGGAGGGTGATAGCCGTCTTACTTCTGCTACGGCCAATCGGCCCATTGTTTCCATTGAACCTAGTATTATGGAAGAAGATGAAGATGACCATGATACTAGTCGAGGGACAATAATCAAGGAAGAGACGGGTGATGAGTGATGACTGTTCTGAGATTTTTGGTTGGCGTTTGAAGTTAGGGATTTGGGGTTAGGTTTCTGTACATACTTTCAGTTTCTGTTTTTCTTCGA
Source organism: Penicillium roqueforti (assembly GCF_015533775.1). Classification (NCBI taxonomy): domain Eukaryota; kingdom Fungi; phylum Ascomycota; class Eurotiomycetes; order Eurotiales; family Aspergillaceae; genus Penicillium; species Penicillium roqueforti. The sequence goes on from NW_024067581.1 coordinate 441,574, forward strand.
ATACCTTTGCATACGATTATATGAGCTATCTGAGTTCCTCATGCTTTGTGCATGTTGATGTATGTATCCACGTGATGTGCCACGTGATTATATTTTGACAGCGGCTGAGAGACTTGACATTTGGAATGTCCATCTTGTCCACCTTGTCCTTCCAAGGTTGTCTATATTTGTCTCGGTTCTCGCTATGTTTCACTGTATATCTATCTATACCTAGGTACGGCGTACATCTGTCCTACCTGGTAATCGCTTTTGACCTTTGTGCATTCCTTATATTCGATACATATCCTACCTAATAGTTCAGGAAGTGTCCAATCACCCACCGTATTAGCCATTCCCTAGCTCGAGACATTAATAGACATGCATCTATATACTAGTCCTACTTGACTCGTCTAAATCTGACAAGGCGTACTAAGACAGGGATCTGGGCCCGGTTGGGTTGCACGGTCAAAACCAGTCCGAACACACAATTTCCAGGGGAATTTGAAGGATAGCAGATTCGATGAAAGTGAGAGAGAGAATAAAGAAGATTAATTTCTGAATTCCTCAAGAAAAACATCTATATAATTCGTTTTGTAATTGTATAATCTCCGTCTCCCCCCGTGAGCCCCGAAACTTTTCATTTTCTCCTCAAAACTCCACCGAGTTGGCTCTTTTCTTCTTCTCCCCCCCCCCTTTCCCTTCTCTCCTCCCCCGGGCTTTCTCTTCTATTCTTACCACCCTCTTCTCCGGCCTTGTCTTTGTCTTCTGCTTTTCCCGCAGAGACATCTTCCCCATCTTCCCCCCGGGATTCCCTTGCCGCTCCGTTGGCACCGGACAAGTCAGCGATGGCGGCCGTTTCAGCACCAACCCCCAAGCTGGATCGATACATCGTCATCCACGTTGCAACCACCTGCGACGAACATGGCGTATATGTGACCAAGGACTCGGCTGAGGTCATTGAGTTAGGCTGGATCTTGTTGGACACCAAGACCTGCGAGGAAGTCCGTTCCCCCCAGTGTCTTCTACCCAACATACAACTTACTCCCGAGACCATGGAAGCTGACATATTTTTTTCCCCAATTGTTTAGTTGCACCGCGAAAGTGTTCTCGTCAAACCCGTCAATACTCCAATCACCCCGCTTTGCAGTAAGATCGCCTTGAAAACAACCTTGGATTGCATTGGGTTTTGCTAGGAATCCAATTTGTGGCTGACAATTCTCTGAAGCGAGCTTGACCACTTTGACATGGGAACACGTTCGCTCCGCAGGCACTTTCCGGGACGCCATCTCTCGATTCGACGCCTTCGCCCAAGAACACCTCATTAGCAAACATCTCGAGTTTGCTTTTGTGACTTTGGACTCGTGGGATCTGCGGGTGCAGCTGCCCCGCGAGGCCCGCGACAAGGCCGTCGTGCTTCCCGCATACCTGCAGCACTCCCGTACTTTCGACTTGCGAACAGAATATCAGCGCTGGCAGACGCACCACCCCGAGTCGCTTCCTTTCGGTCCCAGCTCGCTCTCCAACATCTGCGCTGCCCTCGAGGTCGAGCCCGTTCAGTCGTCCGCCCCGATTAAGCACAACCTTCCTTTCCATTTGCAAGCTTTGGCCCCCGCTTCGCCCCGCCGTGCCATGGAGGAATCTGTTACTCTCGCCCGTGTGCTTCGTGGTTTGATTCGCAAGTCGCAGCCGCCCCAGGAACACCCTGAGATCCTCACTCGTCCTATGGATGCTCATGCCGACGTTCGGGCCTTTTTGGCGGAACGGAGCAAGGTCCTGCACCTTAGTGGTCTGCCCCACGATACCACTCAGTCTGAGTTGGAGAGCTGGTTCACTCAGTTCGGCGGTCGTCCCATCGCATTCTGGACTCTGCGGACGCCAGACCAGCACAAGCCCACTGGAACTGGCTTTGCCGTCTTCTCTTCACACGAGGAGGTGAGTTTGCATCTTGGTATTCATTTGGCTGTTCTACGCTACAGAACTTCCTGTGTTTTATCCTTAGTCTTGCCTACTAACTGTTTACTAGGCTGCCGAAAGCCTGTGCATGAACGGCCGTGCGCTCAATGAAAAGGCGATTGAGGTCTCTCCCTCTTCCAGCCGGGTTCTAGACCGGGCCGCCGAGATTCTCACTCCTTTCCCGCCCTCCAAGAACCGTCCCCGTCCTGGTGACTGGACTTGCCCGTCTTGCGGCTTCTCTAACTTCCAGCGCCGCACAGCATGCTTCCGCTGCTCGTTCCCCGCCATGGCGGCTGCACCCGACCCAATGAACTACGGAAACTACGGCTACGGTCCGCCATCAATGATGCCTCCTCACATGGGCCACGGCGGTCACGGTATGGGTGGTGGTCACTCGCGTGGTATGGGTGGCAACGGCGGCGTTGTCCCCTTCCGCGCAGGCGACTGGAAGTGTGGTTCTGAGGGCTGTGGCTATCACAACTTTGCGAAGAACATCAACTGTCTACGCTGCGGTGCCCCTCGCTCGGGCGCTGCCGTCGTGGCAGACTCGGCATTCCCGTCCCCGATGGATCCACCGTCGCAATTTAATATGGGGCCCAACTCGATGACTAGCACCCCTGCACCAGCTCCGTTCGCCTCGACCGCCGGTGGATTCGGTGGATTCGGTCAGCAGTTTGGTGGCCCGCCTAACAACTACGCTCTGCCCTCGGGTGGCCTGGGTAACAACACCCCCGGTGCGTACCCTCCCATGGGTCAGATGAACTCGGGCTACGGCTCTTCCGGCACCTCGCACTCCGCCGCCTCGTTCGCCAACCCGGCCACTCAGGCTGCTTTCACTGGTGCGGACCACGGTGTTCCATCCACCAGTGCTTCGAACGGTGCCTTCTACGGTACCGATGGTGCTAGCGACCCTTTCGCCTTCTTGTCCAGTGGCCTCGGTGGTCTGACAGTGTCTGACGACCCCCACTCTCGTCGCAACGGCTCCGGTGCCAACAAGTCGCCCGCTTAAATATGGGTCTAGTTGTACCTATTTCATGCCCCACTCACGAACTGGGCGCTCACGCTTATGTTGTCCATATTGCAACCCTGCATTGTGGCGGGTTTCTGCGTTGGTTGATATTGGTTGATACGCATTTGTATAAGGGATTCTGCGGTTTTGGTGCATCGGGTTGGAAGGAGCAGGCGGGTTAGCGTTGTCGAAGATTTTCGGATTTCTTTCTCTCGCCTTCGCCGCCCAGTGCTTTTTTTGCGTGATGCCTTGTTTATCGTTGGGTTTGGTCTGTTTTTTGTTTTTTTGTTTTTGTTTTTGTTTTCCTTTTTCTTCTTCTTTTCCCCCATATTTGTGATTTTCATCTTGCGCTATATGGTTGTTTTTTTTATCGAGGGCCCTTATAGGGGTGTGTGGTGCATTGTATTTTTCGAATGTTCCGGCCCATCTCTGGTTTATTGTCTGCAGGCATGGACACATTTGCGTTGGGTTTGCCCTGCTTTTGGCATTGCATTTTAGATATTTTGTGGCTCCCTTTCTGCACTCTTTGGTCATGGGAAGCGTCGGAGAATTCACGGTCTTGATCTGGGTGGGGATATACTGGGACTCCGTTTGGGGTGTTGGGGATTTATTTTGAAGCTTGGGCATCGAATGGAGGATCTCTTCGGGGTCGAAGCACTGTGAATGCAAAAAAATCATTGTGTCTATATTTTCATGTGTATTTTCATGTGTATTCTGTTTATTTGGGTCTTTCGTTAGGATTATATAAAATTCTAGCAGATCGGGTGATATATATTGACCAGTACAGAGTACGGAGTACATTATAACGTCTTAGAAGTGTACTATTCGACAGATTTTAGTGATTCAAGGTGAATCTGAGACCTTTTCTTTCATGACAACACTGTTTAATATAAAGATGCATTCTCATTACAAGATTGTTGGTCAACTGCTAGGTACATGGAGTTACTATGGTGCGTCCATACTGAACGAAAGTACCGCGAGTATTAGCGCTGGAGGCAGCCGTAGGCTTTCGCGTCCACCGCCCGGAACCCGTCATTGCTCCAACCCAATTGACCTCAGCTACCTCCGCGTTGCCCTTATTCTACCTCATTGCTTCCTTTGAACTTGTTGTTTACAGACCTTTAATCACCTCTAATCCAGTCCTCCTTGATTCACAATGTCCGGATACGACCGAGCTCTTTCAGGTAAGCTAGCTCCCCACGTCCAGCTCCCTTTGGTCCTGTTCAGGACGAGAGCTGTATCATGCTAACTCATCGCAGTATTCAGGTATGAAGCCTTGAAGCTACACTTCAGCTCCAGAGTTTGTTTTCTAACCCTCACCCAGTCCTGATGGACACGTCTTCCAGGTTGAATATGCCATGGAGGCTGTGAAGCGAGGTAAGATCGCCGTGATTTGCTTTCCTAGCAGCTTCCTCTGCCCCATTTTCTGCTGTCGCTCCCATTCTTTCCATCAATAGACATAATTTGCTGATGGTAGATGATTCTAGGAACTTGCGCTGTGGGTGTCAAAGGCAAGGACATTGTCGTTCTCGGTTGCGAAAAGCGTTCCGCCCTCAAGCTCCAAGATACCCGCATTACTCCCTCCAAAATCGCCCTGGTGGATAACCACGCCTGTCTCGCCTTTGCTGGACTGAACGCCGATGCCCGAATCCTTATCGACAAGGCCCGCTTAGAAGCTCAGTCCCACCGTCTGACTGTCGAGGACCCCGCCAGCATCGAGTATATTACGAAATATATTGCTGGTGTTCAGCAGAGATACACACAGAGTGGTGGTGTGCGTCCATTTGGTATCAGTACGCTGGTGGTTGGATTTGACAAGAACGACACCATCCCGCGGCTGTACCAGACTGAGCCGTCTGGAATCTACTCAGCCTGGTAGGTGGTTTGCCAGCCTACGCCTCGTAATGGATGAACGCTAATCTCTTTTCTCATTACAGGAAAGCCAACGCCATCGGTCGTTCCAGCAAGACCGTCCGCGAATTCCTCGAGCGCAACCACCAGGATGACATGGACCGTGAGCAGACAATCCAGCTGACCATCAAGTCTCTGCTTGAGGTTGTGCAGACGGGTGCCAAGAACATCGAGGTCGCCATCATGGCGCCCGGTAAGACTATTGAGATGCTGCCAGATGACCAGATCGAGTCGTACGTGAAGAACATCGAGACTGAGAAGCAGGAGGAAGCAGCCAAGAAGAAGACCCGGACAGGGACCACCACGGCGGCTATTCTCACCCGGCCGGGTGGCGCCGAGTCGACCGATTAAGTGCGAAAGGATTCAGAGCCTGAGAGGTGACTGGATCGTTGATTTGTTTCAATTTACAGTAGCGTTGGGTCTTTTCCTTGACGAGAATCCAAAATCATGAAGTCTAAAACACATCTCCACATGTGCAGGTTTATTTCGTATTGTATATTGTACACCAAGGCAGAAAAGGGTATTGGTGCCAAGGAAGTTTTCATCTGTCTTGAACTATCAAGAAACAGTACCATCAAATCGTCAACATCATGAAATTGCGCCGTCCCCGCTAATTGTCTTCCCACCTCCCCACCCCCAATATACACAGTTTAGCCCATACGGTCGGACACATCTTTGATAGTGAAGAGAGAGCGCTCCTTGTCGCGCGCAACACGTTCGTCCTTGAGCATACTTGATCTGGTCAGCATCCTGCCAATTAGAAGATTGTGCTCGACATACCGGTTGTCCATACGAGCATCCTCACCCTCAACATGTAGTCGCGCCTCGGGCTCGCGTGCCTCAATGACAAAGTGATTATCACAGTAAGGGCAGTATTCGTCACTAAAAGCAAATTAGCCTGCTGCCACTTGGACTTTGAACCCTTTCTTGCATACGTCTCGTCGAACTCAGCAGCGTTTTTGCGGAAACACTTCTTGCACTTCTTGCATGCAAAGATCTACCCCATCAATGTCAGCCTGATAGACCTGCGCTAGCCGGAGAATAGGGGCGTACCATCTCGTCGCTCTTCTCGAGCGGGTGTGACTCGCTCTCTCGGTGGCATTCGGCGCAGTCGAACCATTTTCGGCCTAGATATCCTCAGTGAATCCTGTGTCATGAAATACGAGGTCGATTTAAGCGTACAGCAGTGCGAGCGGATGGATACTTGAGCGTTCAGAATGTGTTTACTGCGGAGCGGGGTGTATTAGCAATCGGATTTTGGACCAGGGAAAGGAATCACGAGCATGAGCATGCTCCAGGATATCACGAGAAGCAGACTTACCACATGGCTATGAAATGCGAAAGAAAAATGACAGCAAAGTGCTAGATGTCGATGCTCAAGTCCAAAGAGACGCGGACAGAAAGTGATCGCCAACTCCCGTGATTCCCTCCACTTTCCTCCCCGCCACCCATCTCATCAAGTTTTGCCTTTCACCCCCTTTTAAACCCCTGGATATCCCTCGGAATTCCTGGAAATATTGACGGTCAAGCTTCATCTTCTGTTCCTGGGCCTTTTGCGCCGCTTACGTCGTCTCCTTGCTCCATACCCCGAGCCCCACGACATCCCTGTAGCCTCAGTTCCGTGCCCACGAACATTTACTCTACTGCCTCCGCGCCACTATTTGACACCCAACATCTACAAGTCTATGATCCATTCTTTCAGCTGGTCTCGGCGACGGATCCGTGATAATGGCCATGGCCGGCACAGGGAAACAGCCGGACAACAATGATGACGCTGCTCCTCCCACTGTATGCATACGTAACTGTTTTGTTGCACACAATAAACTAACATGAAATACAGCCACAGAGACCGGTGTCCTCCTTGCTGTCTCATTTCGAGAATCTTTCTCACCGCAGAGCTCCGTCTGCTGTAGCTGCCAGCCCGCGCACTTCCACAAACCTTTTACTGGCAACTCCGGAGTCTGGCGATGACCCCCGATCCTCCACCCGTGCTTCGCTCGATTTGCCCCGAGACCATTCCCCATGGACCCCTGCTGAAGATAAACCCACCCCGCTTCAGCAGTCGAATGGCGAGAGACTCCGGGATCGTGGGTTCTCCGGCAGACGATATGGCCGGCCCATGTCTATGAACTTCCACCGTTCATCGCCACAGCTACCGCCGACCTTGACAGTACATTCGCCTAAATCGCCGCCACGCGTACAAGATCGCGATGAAGTCTGGACACCGCATGGTGACAGCCGAAAGACTCGGAGTCCAGGCCATCGCCCGCGAGAATCGATGTCCGTCTCGCCGGCACCACCTCGCCCGATCTCCCCGATACCGAAGTTCGGTCCGTCCGTTAATGCAGGGGATACAATGCCTAGGGTGTCGCCTGGGTCTCTCCGCGCCAACCTCACTGGGAGCCCGGCAGACCGGAAATTAAAAAGTGCCTCGTTACCGCCCCCAGCCAACCGCGCATCAAAGCCCAAAATCCCGGCGAAACCAGCCATGCTTTCTTACCCAGAGACCAGCTCGTTGGCTCCTCGACCAGGACGAGCATCACCCGATCGAAGTGTTTCACCTTTTAGCACCCCTCCTGGTAGCCCAGAGAAGCATGTGGCTGAGCCGAAATCGTCTGGGAAGAGCAGTGCTAGGCCAGCACCAACTTTAGCTCGACCAAGGACGGAGCCACCGATTCGACGCTCATTCGATGAGCGATTACCTGCTGCGTCTCCGAGCGCCAGACATGACGCTAGAGAGTTGGGATTCTCAAGGATTCCTCCTGGTCCAGAGCCCTCACGTAACTCCAAGCCCTTGATGGTGCAAGTTCCATCTGCCCCAGTAGACGCTCCAACTGCCACTGCTACCCCTCTTTCCGCGCAAAGAGCCCGAGCCAGTGATATTCCCTCCGATCGCCCAGGGCTTCCTCCTCGACCTTCTGGGGCTCCCCGCCGAAGTGGAGTCTCTCCCGTGCGAGAGTCTTCTAGACATCAAAGCACTCATTCGCAGCTGGCACCGGCTGTTGGTTCTGTGCCTTCTTTCCCACGTGCTAGCCAATCCTCCGAGCCAAAACCAATCCAGCGGCAACCATCTATACCCCGTGAGACTAAACTGTCCTCTTCTCTTCCCGAGCGGCGCGTGGTGCGTACAGACACAGAGGAAGAAGAGCAAATCGAAGAGCCAGCTATCTTACGGACCGACTACCCCGATGCCTCAAAAGCTAATCGTCGACCTCCCCGCTTTAAATCTGGACCGAGAGATATCCTGACAAAGTATGATACCCGTTTGCTGGCTGTGTGCGGCAAGTACGTGTGCACGACTGGGTATCTGACTAGGGTGTGGGATCTTACAACTGGTGATCTAGTGATGAGTCTCAGCCATGGCGAGACTGTGAAAAGTTTATCTCTTGCTTTTAAGCCAGGAAAAGATCTTGAAAGCGAGGGTGAGCGTATCTGGCTCGGTACCAGTGCTGGAGATATTCACGAAGTCGATATCCCGAGCCAATCCATCGTGGCCACCCGCGCATACCCCTCCCGCCGAGAAGTCATCCAAATCTTGCGACACAAGAAAGAAATGTGGACGCTTGATGACGAAGGCCGACTGCTTGTTTGGGCACCAGACGAGACCGGCACGCCTAACTTGCAATACAGCTACCACACCCCTTCCGAACGTGTAGCCCGAGGTCACACGTTCTCCATGGTAGTTGATGACAAGCTGTGGTTGGCAGCAGGGAAAGACGTCCATATATACCGCCCTAATGCACGGGATGATGTCCCATTCAAGGTCTTCAAACGACCTCTCGGTCTTCAACACTCGGGCGATGTGACTTCCGGTTCCTATACCACGCGAGATGGAGGTCGGGTATATCTGGGACACGCAGACGGCAAGGTTACTGTGTATTCCTCAACCGATTTTGTTTGTTTGGCAGTGGCCAACGTCAGTGTGTATAAAATCAACTGCCTTGGATTTGTCGGAGACTATCTTTGGGCTGCGTATAAAACTGGCATGATTTACGTTTATGATGTGTCCACCAACCCTTGGACCGTGAAGAAAGATTGGCGTGCCCACGAAAGTCCCGTATCCAGCTTCGTGTTAGACATGAGCAGCGTATGGACCATGAACCGCCTGCAGGTGACCTCTCTCGGCACTGATAATTGCATTCGCATCTGGGACGGAATGCTTGAGGACGATTGGTTGGGTAAGTAAAATATTGCTCTCATCCGTTGATGGCTTCCACTAACACATAGTAGATGCGCGGATGGATGCCAGAGACGTGGAATACTGCAACTTCCGAGAAATCAAGGCTGTTGTCTTAACTTGGAATGCGGGAGCTTCTACCCCTGGCAGTGTGCGAACGTCGGATTTCATTCGAGATGTTGTTACCCCCGAAGACCCGCCTGATATCGTGGTATTTGGATTCCAGGAGTTGGTTGATCTTGAAAATAAGAAGATCACAGCTAGTAAGTGTAACAATGTTTGTTTGACAGGAAGGCCCGCTGACACCGCCACAGAGAGCTTGCTGCTTGGTAGTAAAAAGAAAGAGAACGGCGAGAAGGAGCATATGAGTCGTCAGTATCGAGTATGGATCGATCATCTTACTCGTACCCTTCACGAATGCATGCCTCTCGAGGAATCCTACGTTCTCTTGCATACTGCAAACATGGTGGGACTGTTTACTTGCATTTTCATTAAACACAAGGAACGCCATAACATCAGAAACATCCATGCCTCCGAGATTAAGCGCGGAATGGGCGGTTTACATGGAAACAAGGTTTGTGATATTCCGGTCTTTGCTATGGCCTTTATCTAATTGCATTAGGGTGCCCTTGTCTTTCGCTTCATCCTGGATGACACCTCGATGTGCTTTGTGAACTGCCATTTGGCGGCCGGTCAAACCCAGACCGCTAACCGAAACAACGATATTGCTGCGATCCTAGAAGCCGAGTCTTTGCCTGCGGAAAATAGCATGACCCTGCGGGCAGACCAGTTCGCTAGCGGTGGTGATGGCACCATGATCATGGATCATGAAGTGTGTATCCTGAACGGAGATCTGAACTACCGAATCGACTCAATTCCTCGAAATGTGATCATTGACGCAGTTCGCCAGAACAACTTACCAAAACTTCTGGATCGAGATCAGCTACTTGCTTCTCGGCGGAAGAACCCCGGTTTCCGCCTGCGCGCCTTCACCGAGTCACGTATTACCTTCGCCCCGACCTACAAGTACGACGTGGGTACAGACGAGTATGACTCTAGTGACAAAAAACGCTCTCCTGCCTGGTGCGACCGCATCCTTTACCGTGGCCTGGGCCACGTCAAGCAGCTTGATTATCGGCGCCACGAGGTCCGCGCCTCCGACCACCGGCCGGTCAGTGCAACGTTTAAAATCCGCGCCAAGACCGTTCTAAGTAAAGAACGGAACGCGTCGTGGGAAATCTGCATTGATGAATTCCAAGATGAGAAACGCCGCTTGGCTTCTGAAGTTAGCATCGAGTATCTCATCACTGTCCTTGGCACCGATCCCCGCCAGGCCCGTGAATTGATCCTGGGAAAGCATTAGCCGCTCGCATGATTGTCTCTCCTTATCTTTCTTTTTCGAAGTGAAGAGCACTTCTTTTTAATAAGCATTTGGGTGGAAGCATGGTGTATATTGTACGACTAATGATTTTACGATAGATATGTATCATGACGGTTGTTAGAGCTAAAAAGGTTTCTTTATATGAGTGTAGTATTGTACCAGGACATACTCCGTACTCTTTCTAGCATTGATCTGCATTGAAGAAGCCACTCTAGAGACCTGATGTGACATACAATAATCGGAGTATTTTCCGAATGCGCATTTCCTGTTATTTTGATTCTTTTGCTGTCGATCTTTCTGCCTTTCCCCGTCCCCTGTCCTCCGCCCCCTGTACTGTTCCCAGTCAGGAACATTGCAAGATACTAAATGAAATCTCAGGAGAATGTCTCAAGATACGTTTTACCACAGGACTACTCCGTACGCAGCTCGTATAACAATGCCCTTTGCAAATCTTATAGTTTAGGGCTTAGCTATCTGAACTCTTCAATCTCATCTTGACGTCTTCGTAGTCCTCTCTCCATACCCCTCTATTTACCAATTGATGCGTGTAAGCGATACTACTGTGATGATCGACACTGTTATCCCCGGCGAAATTAATTAAAGTGACATGACATTGACCCTTCCCCGCACGAGACCGGGTTCTATAAAGATCCCCGGATTTACAAGATCTAGTTAATTAGCACAGCGGAACGAAATACAATATACAGTCATGCTAGCGCCATTCACTCTCGCTGTTGCATTGCATTTGCTACCAGTAGCAAATGCCCTGGTTAGGGAAAGTGGTGTTGTATGTTTTCTTCTGTCATGAACTAATCACAGAGATACTGACTCAAATAAGGGTAGATTGCCTGCTCTAGGATGGAATTCCTGGAATGCATTCGGATGTGATATCAATTCCACCAAGGTTCTAACCGCTGCCAATGAGGTTGTTAATCTTGGACTGAAGGATCTGGGTTATGAGTATATCAACAGTATGAACCGAGCTTTGCATAAAATGGGTTGAATCACTGACCCTTTCTAGTCGATGACTGCTGGAGTATTCAGAACACCCGCGATAATAGCACAAATCGCATCATTCCAGATCCATCCAAGTTCCCCGATGGTATCTCCGGTGTTGCAGAGCAAGTCCATGATTTGGGACTGAAAATCGGCATTTACAGCAGTTAGTATCCCCTCCGTCTGTATACTGATCAGAAATCAAGACTGATATACGCCAGGTGCTGGTGATGAGACTTGTGCCCATTATCCCGCTAGTCTGGGATACGAGACAGTCGATGCGCAGTCTTTTGCTGACTGGGGTATTGATTGTAAGTTTTTTTGTATTCCCGTGAATCTGCTTTCACCTAAATGCTAAAACTCGTAGACCTCAAATATGACAACTGCGGTGTCCCCAGTAATTGGACGGATTCATACCATTACTGTGTTCCTGAGGGCTCTGGTAGCCACCCTAATGGCACCTGTCCTGATCTTAGCGATCCCGCCCCAGAAGGATATGACTGGAAAACATCGAACACATATGCCCGGTATACTGCAATGCGTAATGCTTTACTCAGCCTTGACCGAACAATCTTATATTCTCTTTGTGACTGGGGCCAGGCTGACGTCAATACCTGGGGTAATGAAACCGGAAATTCATGGCGCATGTCTGACGATATCAACGGTAAGTTGTTTGACTGATACGCAGTGGTAGATTTAGAAGCTGACTCTGTGTTCAGCAAATTGGGCCCGTATTGCAGAAATTGCCAATGAGAATAGCTTCCTGATGAAATATGTCGATTTCTGGGGTCATCCTGACCCGGACATGTTGGAGGTTGGTAATGGAGCTCTTACTCTCGAGGAAAATAGGGCACACTTTGCCCTTTGGGCCATCATGAAGTCCCCTTTAATCATTGGCACGGCGGTATGTGGTATCTTTGGATGTCTTATGCTTATGGCAAGATATACTGACAACCCCAAAGCTTGATTCTATCAGCGATGACCACGTGGCCATTCTGAAGAACAAGTATCTTATTGACTTCAACCAAGACCCTGTTTTTGGCAGTCCTGCCCATCCTTATAAGTGGGGTTACAATCCCGACTGGACTTTCGACGCCGTCCATCCAGCAGAGTATTGGTCTGGTACATCCTCCACTTTACAGGGCACTTTGGTGCTAATGCTGAATTCCGAGAATGTGACTTCTACTCGCACTGCGACATGGAGCGAGGTTCCCCAGCTCAAGAGCCATGATGCATATCATGTCATTGATGCTTGGACTAGCAAGGATCTGGGCTGCGTGAAGACTGAGTATAGCACCTCCTTGGAGAGTCATGATGTGGCTGTGCTGGTGGTCAAGAGACGATGCTAGACAGAGATCATCAAAGAACAATGGCTTTGTTCTGAGTGGTCAGTATTTAGTATCGCAGTTATTGCGGTAGACAAGCACGAATTTTGAGACTCATTACCCGTGACATATCTCCAAGCATGTAATGCTTAGGTTAGAGAGCATAAAGAGCATAAAGAGCATTTTTCATGGTTGTTCAGGTGAGGCTCAAAGAGCTTAAGGGGATATTGGCCACAGTGAACATAGAAACACAATGGCCATATTTAGGAAATCTATAACAAGGATATGAATATTATCCAGTCAATCAGAACTCATTACAGGATCCGAGGCTGGTCGAAGAACAAAGAATATTGGCGTTTGATATTCCGCCGAGTATTTATAGTCTCTTTATCGGCTTTCATGATTATATTGGCATTGTTCAAATAGAATCAATATATTGTGAAAAAGAAAAGCCCCCTTGAGTATTTAAGTGCTTCGATGTCCCGGCACAATCCTCATTTCTCATCACACTTCACATCTACAATCACATTCTCAGTATTTACTACCAAACTCATTAGACTAACTAACACATTGTCTTCAGGACTATCTTGCAGCAACCATGCCTGCCCACTACCACTGCAACTCTCATACCGGCCTGCCCCGGGTTTGGCTAGGTTGGGGTGAGCTGGGTAACCGCAAGGCTCAACTCCAAGCTGAACAGAACGAGTAAGTGACAAAAGACACACATAAAAAGGATATATACTAACATTTTATTAGATATTTCGAAGCCTATGCCCCTGACTTCAAGCTGCTACACCCAGACCACCCCCGACTCGGCTGGAATGTGCACTTGAATATCATTCGCAAGTCGACCCGTTGGATTGACTGGCGAATCCACAAGACTGGAGATAAGCAGAAGCTTGTTCTTCCTGATTTGGTACGTCCTGAGCAGGTCGACAGCCTTCTTAATTTCTTTTATACTGGTGACTATTCGGTTGACGAAGCCGACTTGAAATATTATTCAGTTAGGCCCTGCCCTGGTGGCTGCGTGACTTGCCCTCAGATCTGTCAGCTTTTGCGCATTCATTTGTCAATGTTTCAGACTGCTCTTCTTCTTAGAATTACTGACCTCCAGGCTATTGCCTTTCGCAGATTCCGTGATCTTATGGATACTGCTCCTGCTTTCGTTTTGCAGTATGCTGTTCACTCAGTGTATAGTAGGGAGCCTATCCCTGACGGGAGTAATAACTTTCAGATTACTGGCTTAAAGTCTGTCAAAGACTATCGCCCTGAGTTGGTACTTCCTGCAGTCCTTAGGTACTGCGGGTATTATCGACTGAATCCCCAGCAGCTTACAAGACACGGGAAGAGAGTGAGAGTTTTTGGTGAGTCGGAGTTCGCTGAGCTCCGCCGAAAAAGCCCTAAGTTTGATGGAGACCTGGCTCGGGGCTTATGGCTCGACACTATTGATATCACAGTCCCGAAGATTCAGTTCCCGGGTAACTCAGAGCCCATCAGGTCTCTGCATCCCTATATGCACACTCTGCTCCCGCCACAGGCGGTAGACCCCAAACGGTCAAACTATCAGTATGTTACTTACTTGCAGCCATTGCCCTTCAAGGATTTTAATGACCAGCGACCTTCTAACACACCTACATGGACCCCGTCACCCGAAAATAGTTCCACTTGGTCTTTTGCTACCGCAAGCACCTCCTTTCAAAGCACGCAGACACGTCCTTCGTTCAATCAGAGCATTCAGGCTTCAGTACAACAGACCCCTGATCCTCAATTGACTCTAGAGCAGACAGAGGACCTGAGTTTCATTGACGAAGCTCTAATCGATACTACTATGGAACAACTCACCGCGCAACTACCACAAGAATATGCCACGAGTCCAGCCGATTTGAATAATATTGACTGGACACACACGATGGACTGGAGTGCAGCGGATGTATCAGATATCGATTTCAGCACGCTTTTGGATGATGATGCTGTGGATGAGCCGGGTGTGAATGCATTGGACTTGACACAGGTAATAGACTGGACCGAAGAGGACCTGGCTAATGTGGACTTCACACATTTTTTGAATGATGACACTTTGGATCTACAGTCTTTCGACCCATCCTGCCTGGACCAGCCTATGGATATGGATTTAGACCTATCAGACCCGAGTTTCTTTGATCTCCCAAACCCGAAATCCTTCGATATGACAGCACTACCTGATATCGACTTTTCCGGGCTGACTCCACATGATTCCATCGACACTACTTTCTGGACTCAATCCCAGTATATGGACTCAATCTTCCCTGTGGGAATGGATAAGTATGTCACTTTGCCTCAACAGATTACTTTGCTGCCAGATCCATTGAACTCAGGGATAAACCCGGACTTGACCGCTTCGAACCTGAAGGCCGGACAGTCGATCCAGTCCGCGTTCTTTTCTGTGAGAGCCAACCCGCGTACATCGGTCTCACATCAGAGTCAAGACTCTACTCAATCTCGGTACAATTTGAGGAACCGCCCGAGCATGGTTGATTTAGCTGAGGAGCTATAGATTTAAATGATGAACTAAGGTGAGTCATTCCCAACTTTGCTATTGAGCAGTATTAATTCTTCTTCTTTTGTCTGTACTTCTACGCATATAGACCTGTCTTTTCACGTGTTCTTTGAAGATTGAGATTATCTATAAGAATCAATAAGATATATAAATCAGCATCATCATCTAGTATATCCATAGTAATAATAATATAGAAAAGAAAGAGTATCAGCCGGATAATAAGCGACGAAGTATGTGACTTGATTCTCATTGGGCACCTCACTTTTGAAGCATATACTCCGTAGATAGGCATAGGAATAGTCGACTGCTTATTCATCTCTTTTGGTCTGTCTTTTTGGTTTTCAAACCTATTCAGACCTTGCTCTCCAGACAATTGCATCTCTCTCACTTCGAAATGTCAATGAGCCATCATATGCAAGCATGCACGTGCTACGGCACGCTAATACAGACTAGGCTAGGCTGCCTTACTTAATCGACACTCCCACCCGTGGATCCACTTTCACGTGCCCCTTGATCAAGAAGCGGCACGAGGTGAGCACTAAAATGGATGGAAGTGCCAGGCACTAAGCGATCATAATACATGCAACTGCATATTTACCACGTGTCACTGCTGTGTTGCCATTAGTTACACCAACCATGCTAATTGTATATCTAATTAAGCTGAATGTACGGATCTTGATTATGTTGATGCCAAGGGGAACCCCTGGAGCCCTGGAGTATACTTGGGATGACTAATATCGGTACCTGGGGTACCTGAAGGGCTTAAACCGGAAGGTGCCATTTTCGGCGATTTACCATCAACCTTGGAATTAGCCCTAGAGGTCATCTAGGAGGTAGTAGTTTATCCAATCGAGCTGGCATTGCTTGCGCAGAGGAAAATCAATTAGCATGGTGTAGTATAGTGTCGTACTCATTGTACTCATATACATGGACTTGGTGGTATGTATACATCGAGTCCTGAAACCAGGATGTCCGCTTGCAGCCTGAGTCTCCCCAGCCCTAGGTTGCAGATCTTTTAATAACTGTGGATACAGAAAAGAACCAACTTTGAACCATTGCTGTTCTATAGATCGTGGACTTTTGTATGTAGTAACTGTTGTATGTTGATATCTCATGTAACCATGGAAATCCACCCAGTCCACTACGTCAGAGCGTCTGCCCTGTTATCTTTCTTTTTCCATTTGACCTGAACATTGCCTACTTCCTATCGTCTCCTGTCTTTTGTCCCTTCCCTTCTGTATTTCCTTGCCCCTCTATATAAATACAATGCAATGAGGCGGCTCTATTCCCCGCTTCGGGATTGCGTTTCCCCCCGCGATGCCAGTGTCTCACCACGGTCGCGGGTCTTCATCTACCTCGGTATAGCAGTGACATTACTGCTTCTATCATATCAGCTGATTCTCGACCGATCACCGAATAGAGGCATAAGCTGGACAGCCATTCAGGATATCGTGGCTGGCGATGACGAACGCTTCGTTCTGGATGATATACCCGCTGATAAAGAGTTGGTTCTCGCCGCTATGCAGGCTAGCAATATGTCCTGGGTTGAGGAGCATCTGTCACACTGGAAGGTGAATATCTATCGTGCAGATGCGAAACACGAAGACGGTGGCTTGACCGTCCCGGTAAATAAAGGCAATGAAGCTATGGTATATCTGACGTACGTTTTTCATACTTCAAGTCTTGTTGTCATACTAATTGCCCTCGGAATCAGCTATATTATCGATCGTTACTGGTCCCTTCCTGAAGTATCAGTCTTCCTCCACGGCGGCCGCTACCAATGGCATGTCGATAACCCGCTCTACGACTCCGTCATCTCCATCTCCCACCTCAACCTCGCCTTCGTCCAAGAGGCTGGCTATGTGAATTTGCGCTGCGCCTGGACCGTCGGCTGTCCCACCGAACTAGAGCCCGCTCGCTATCTCCGAGAGAGACCAGAAGACCACGGACATCCCACCGCGGTCGAGTATCCCGATCGGTTTATGGAGTTGTTTCCGCGCGCTGAAGTCCCAGAGATTGTTGGGACACCGTGTTGTAGTCAGTTTGCTTTGTCCAAGAAGAAGATTCACGAGCAGAGTCTGGAGCACTATGTTCGTTTGCAGCGGTGGTTGATGGAGACGAATTTGGACGCCGGCATCAGTGGGCGTATTCTGGAGTATTCATGGCATAGTGGGTTTTCCATTCGCTGATCTCTTGATCTCTTGCTAATATTGACTGTTTACAGTGATCTTTGGAAAACCGGCTCAGTATTGTCTCGACCAACGCAAATGTTATTGCCAGACATACGGTTATTGTAATATGACCGACAGCGAAATCCAGAAGCAGTGGGTATGGCGCGGTTTACAGCTGCCAAAAGGATGGCCAGGACAGAACCAAACCGCGGAATAGCCACGCATGTATATCGCCCGATTATGCTTGAATGAACTGAACATTTCCATTAGAGACCTGACCTATGTACCCAATCATCATTTCATGAAGCGCGTTCCTCGTCCGCTAGACGACCTCGGACCAAATGTCTCAAGATACTGACCCTCCTATTCAGTGGAATCCATATATAATAATCTCACCGCCATATATCCTGCTTACTCGACCGCTTGTGGTATCCCTGACTACTCATGGGTCGTTCTTCCTCAGCCGGAACAGCCAGGAACCCACCGAACCCGTTCCCGACGAGCACGCTCTTGCGAGCATCGCCGCCCCAAGACCGGTTTAGCTGGGCCTCGTGGAAACTTACGGGGCGCGTCCTTGAGTCGCGACGCCCGAACGCCGGGCTAGGGTCGTAAGGTGTGAAATTCCACTCAAACTCATCCAGGCCCTTGCTGTACACATTCAGGGGCTGCGAAAGACCGCCCCGCATCTGCGGCCCGCCTTCACCCCCGCCGAAGAGTCGTGGTGGCGGCATGAGCAACAGAGTATCGGGGAAGGAGGAATCACGGACATATAAATCTCGAAGAGCTGGTAAGGTTCGCGACACCAACGACGAAATAAGATAGGTATAGTATGAGGATACCACTGGTGGCATTCCGTGATTATCCGTTTCGGATGTGAGTTCATAGTGCAGGAGATGCAGTGACTTCGATGCCATGGGAGGAATCTGCTCCATTGGGAATGAGCGAGAGACCTCCTGGATGATAGAAAGGCTGTGGAGTCGCGGAGCGGCAGAAAGAATGTAATGTAGTCGGGACGGAGCAACGCCAGTAGAAGATAATATCAAAGACCCCAAATTCGCACAGTTCGCTGGCATGGAAAGAAATGCGACAAGCCCGCTTGCCGTGACATTGGGGGTATCGCGAAGTGTAAGAGACTGAACTGCCGGGAATGGTGGAAGGGGTACGTTCACTGCAAATGCAGAATCGTCAAGCCAACCAAGATCTTCGAGCGTGAGATCACGAAGATGGGGGAATGAAGCGATTCCGCCGCGCAGGGTACTAGCCTCCATTTGAACTCCAGACAGCTCGAGCACCTCCAAATTCATCCATAGTTGAGAGCCCGGGAGACGTGAGAAACTGCCCTCCGCACCTTTGCGATAGGCCATGCGGCGCAGCTCGGGGCATCGAGCCATCAACTCCTGTTTCAAGGGTAGACACGATGGCTCGTCGCTATACAAACCCACCGGCAGATCAACAAAGCGGAGATTAGGAAGGACGGAGATAGTGCGGGCCACGCTGGCTTTGTTGGCCTCGCGGGTCATGTATGGCATTCGGAGTGACAACACCATATTTCCCAGCCCCTGTGACTCTCGCACTGTTCGCATAAACAATTCCAGACGGACTTGCGGGGCATCGATGGGATCGCCATTGCGGTCAAAGAAAGAGCGGCGTTTTCGCTTAGCGGCTAATTCGATTTCGAGTTCGCAGTAATGGACGGGGTCGATTCGGACGTTGGTGTAACTGGCAGCAGACTGGTGTTAGTCTCTCGCTTGACAAAAGGCCCGGGGATCTCCTACAGAAGCGCCCGCGCATTCATAAACCACTGCTTGTTGACGAGGGTGCAGTGTGCCAGGTCGCGCATGTCGCATAGCATACAGCCATCGCTGGCAGATTCCTCGGATGTGCCATATGTGTTATCGACGGCGTGCGGACAAACAAAGGAGAAAATAAGTGCCAATACTGGTCGAGGTAGCTGTTTGGTGTAATCTCGACCAGGCACATTAACGCGGGGCGATGGTGGGTCGGGTGTTTCTCGGTCACTTCGCCGTGAGCTCCGTCGCGAGCTTCGTCGCAGCTTATCAAAAAGGCCCATTCTGGCTGGGAGGGTGTGGGAGGATGTGAAAGGTAAAGAGGGGAGATGATTGGGACAAAGCGCGTTAATGCAGGGTCCGTCAACCATCAACCCCCCTTCAGCCCCCAGCCCCTAACATGAAACACGGGTTTCATCACGTCTAATATAGCTCGAGGATCTTTGAAGATCTTTCGGATGAGTTGACACGCGGCAAAAATTATTTCTCATAGGTCGAATATTATGGAGACGATTTGAGGCCGCGAATTTCATGACATCACGGAGTCAACAGCGTCATTTCTAGGAAATGCCTACACAATCCATCCGATATCTATACATGGTTGGCCATTGACTGACATCGATCTGGACAGAGACTAGGAGAATATACATTTCCCTTCACACTCCTCACACCCCTCAAATCACCATGTCTGAAATAAGTCGCAACTTCGTCGATCCTCTTCCCTGCCCAGCACGTACCAACGCAATCCCAGAATCCACCCCTGTAGAACACTGGAAACACCTGCCACCATACAAGGTGCAATCCGAGGAGCAATTCGGTCCCATCAAGTGGCGTGGAAGGTGTTTCTGTGGAAATATCACCTATCTCTTGAAGCGAGAGAAACCACTCAATGCCAAATACTGTCACTGCCCTGTGTGCCGAGTTACCCACGGAGCTCCTCTTCAGTGGGCGGCGCTCTTCCACAAGCATGATATGTCATTCACCAATGGTGCAAGCGGTTTGGCGTTTTATTCTTCTACACATCGAAGTCAGAAACATATCTTGCCTACCAAGGTGTCTTGTGCCAATTGCCGGACACCTATCATGGATGAAGGTCGGAATATGTGTTTGATTTTTCCTCAATTGATTCAGCTCGAGGGATCTAGCCAGGAGCAAAGAAAGAAGAGGGAGGTTTTCAAGCCGACGTATGTGCATTTGCTACTACTCCAGGAGTGCATACTAATGTCCTGCTAGATGTCATATCTTTTATGAGTCACGCATGCTAGATCTTCCGGATGGTCTTCCCAAATGGAGTGGAATGGCGAATGTCAGTGACCGGATGGACGACCACGGTAACCGGATCGAAGTCGGAAAGATGATTGTATAAACAGGCGACAACCGGATATGGACATAGAAGTTGAATATATGTACGATGTTCCCAACCAAGCTTGCAGTCACCACTATGAAGCCGCGCATACACCATCCTGCACCGACACCGGATCACTGCTTGCGCTACCCCAATCAGCAGCGCCGATAACCTTACCAGCCTCCGTACTATCATCCGCTCGAATCTATCGAAACATCAGCATTGGCTCCACATTGCAAATCAAGAAACTTACATAGTACTGTGGATTGACGGAGTACCACCAATCATCACTCCGGAATGCAGTATCCAGTGATTGACTCGCCGGATCGTTCCAGCCGGTATTGCGAGTATCGAAGTGAGCATGCTTCGACCACGACACATACACCTTGGGGTGATCATTCCCCTTTACACCGTTCGGGGTTTTGGCATCTCCGGCATTGATCTCGTCGGTCGTAAGGGTGTTTTGGATATCGCCCCAGGCCAGGTTGTGGTACCCGCTATGCGCAGAAAGCAGGGCGCGTGATGGTGCCCACATGTTGTCGCTATCCCGAGAGTGGATGATCACCACTCGTTCCCAGTCACTGGAACGATGTTAGAGTTGGGCTGAACCACAAGGCCAGAAAGGGTCACCTACTAGTCATGCCCAGTGTTGATGCCAGCAAAATTTGCGCCGTCTTTCTCGTAAAAGAGATTATACACGACGCGAATCTCGGTTTCGTTGCATTGTCGGTATGTATAGTAAACGGGAAATGCAGGTCCCTCATTTCGGATACCAACGCCAGGGTTGCGACAATTGCACCCGACATCTGGGTAATCACACTGTGCCGCGGCCGGTGTCTTGTGGGCAGCATCGTAGACATCCGATGTATCCGGTGAGCCGCTGTACGCCCAGGTTGGATAGCAGGGTGGCTGGTTCTGGGCTTGCCCAAAGAACCAGATGGGCGCGTAGCGGTCTGCTAGATCTAAACCACCGGCATCGAGGAGGGAGCTCATCTCATCATTTGTTATCTGTGTGAGAGCTGCCACTGCCACATGGCTGACGGCCAGGACTGCCAAGCTAGCTCCTAGCTTGAACTGCATGGTTGGACTTGGGGGAATGTTATGGGATACAGGGGTCGCGATTTGAATTGTCCAGTATATCTCTCTCTTAAATACATACTCTTGGAGACAGCATAGCCAGGAATATCCAAGACAATTCCAGAGACCATTTTCCAAATGGGGTGATGAGTTGCTAAGGGTTACATCGCGACATGCGGGTCTGCATTTATATTAGCCCCGGAGGTACCCCGAGATATCCCGCACGTGTGTGCAGTAGATTATCTCAGTCGCTAATTATTATCTGGCTTGGATTACGGAGTATCACTATAGCACCTTAGAATATACACAACTTAAGCAACTTAGAGACCGTCGATGTGTATGGAATTCCTCAAACAGCGGTGAAGATGGCCAGGTAGATTTCAATGGGGGCTACAGACGGATTGGGGAGAAAGCAGGGTAGAATATATATATCTTAGTCGCTCAGATGATGACTTCGTATTGCAGGCTTATGACCCTCTTCAAAAGATATCACTTCAGGACTTCTCGTTTACCAAGTACATGCAGAAGCAATCCCCCAAAAAACCTACAATGGTGGTTGCACGAAAGGATGTATTGATGATTTCCTTTCCTCTGGCCAACAGATCATTATCTCAAACGATGTCCGAAATAACCAGCTAGCATCATATTTATTCGTTCCTAGTTAGTGTTATTATTCATACATCTCTTCGGTAGCTTTAATGCAACAAAAACATCAATAGCTTATATCAGGTGACTTCTATTTTGACAGATCATGTGATCGATCTCTGGTAGATCAATAAGCTTCCCTAGGGCGCCGTCATTTGTCGGAGAATACACCCAAGGAGTCGGACAGCATCCCTGCCACTAGACCTTACACCAAATCAGGCTATATTCACACTATGTGGAGGCAACCAGCGTCTCGAGGTCTGTTTCGACTGATATCTAGACCCTCGCCCGTCAAATTTCCATCTTGCACTGGTCTAGCTACCATTTGTTATGGCCCTTCGAACGCAGCTTTTCTGGACACAGTTACGTTACCGTGGAGAATCCTAATAGAGGTCTACTGGATGGATGATCTCGTTGAGAGAAAAGACAAGAGTAGATTCTGTTGTGCTGATGATGGACAGAGAGGAGAGGAAGAGAGACAAAGGACGGAACTAGCTGGTCTATCTAATAGTGGGTGACCGCCTTGCCGGCCACCCAAAACATCCACATCTAGGTGCCGGAATGTTAACTGGCTTCCCTTTCGGCAAATGACGCACGAGGGCGCCTTTAAAACGGAAATTCCCTATGCCCTAGGATCGACTAACACATGTCCAACTGCTGTTCACATGGAACCTTTCCCCACTTCAGTCATCAAAGTTCTCATTTGAGTATTTGCTACTACCACCAAGATCTGCACTAGGGGCCATTCGACCCGGGATCGCTTCCAAGGCTTCGTCACGGATCCCCACGCCTGCCTACTCGTCAGGGCATCGTTTCTACCCTGACGGCGAGGTATGGGTCTAGAATTTTGACAAAGTTCGGCGACAAAGTCATCGTTGACCCGAAGCAATTGGCAAGGCTTTTCAAAAAAGTAACACCAGGGGGCCGACTTCTGCCCACGCGAACACACATGATGAAGAATATCAATGTCGGATTGACGTGGGCGAAGATGTCAAGGACAAGCCCGATCACTATAACGTCTACCTTCAAGTCAATACCCAGGCAGAAAGCGTTACTAGTGAGCCATTTTTGGTAAGTAGAACTGGCGATACGGAATGACCCGAACACGAGGTTAAGGTGCCGGAATACACACAAGAGGTGTTAGTTCATTTAGACAGCCCGACGGTGCGGAATCCGCTAAGGAGTGTGTAACAACTCACGGGCCGAATGAACTAGCCCTGAAAATGGATGGCGCTTAAGCGCGTTACATGCTTTCGAATTCTGAGCGGATATTAGCAGGAATCTTTTGTCAACCGGTATGAGCACAGATTTACTCACTTCCATTCGGATGGAGGAATTTAAAAGGAAGGAGCTAGACATCCCTGAGCACTCTTGCGTATTTAATGAGTCTAGGCGACTGCCTATTTGACCCGTATCTCGGTTCTTCAGACCTCCAAAGCCATTTCAAGGCGCTTGTGAGCTGAAAGGTGATTGGCCTTGAGGTAATTTCCTCTTCGCGCATTCGTAAGAAATCTGCCAGCCTATTCTCACGCCAGTCGACATTCTCTGGCGCCGAATTAGCGCCGAATTATTCGTCACGCGCTCTGGGAATCGATCAAGAACACAAGCAATCAAGCAATATCTGCATTCGCAAATACCCCTTCGTCCTCGAGGACTAGCGAGTCAGGTTCGATAGCTTCAGGAATATCTACGTATTCGTTCCAAAGCATTTGGTGGACTTGTTCATTTTCTGTGTCGTGTTTCGTACAGATCTACATGCCCTCAGAACTGTTCATGCTTTGTAGCCGGCAGCATAGCGGCGGAGAGAGCCCGGGCGTAATGGAGAATAGGATTAATATGTTTCTGTGTAGGCCGGGCGCGTACTGCCAGTCCCGTCTGGTTCGAGTATAGTAGGGGTTTTTGACTATGTAAAAGTAGAATTCAAAAGTGTAGAATTAAGTCTAGCAAAATTGAATTGATGCCTTCTACCCCGTTTCCGGTTTCTTGTTCTTCCCTTGCTATTCTAGTGCCACGCTGAATTAATCCCGTTGATCTGAAGCTTGACGTTCTGGGTCACTCCATCCGTCGAGACAAGTCGCGCTTCAGTTGCATCTTCCTTAGGGAATATCTGAGCCGTCAAAGAGACCTCTCCTTGACCCCCAAATACCTCAACACTAGACCAATCCACGAAGATCTGCAGGTTGATACGTTTATCCGCGCCTGCTGACAGTGATGTGTGATACAAGGTTGCAAAAGTGTCGTCAAAAGATGCATCTCCTGAATTTCGCCGATCCACGAAGACCTCCTTGCTGGTAAAGTTGTAGCCGATCAGTGTTTCTTGCTTAAAGTCAGAGCTAGCACGGACAGCGATCGCAAACGTAGATGCAAGAGATTTTTTGGAGTCATGATCGGAAAAGCTCAAGTCGATCTTGAATGCCTTGCCGGGGGAGTTCAGTTTGGTTGATCCTTTCGATACGGATTTCCAGGAATGTTGCAAGGTCTGGTGGTTGGCAACACTCTGCCAGTTCTGTTGCGGTTGTTGAACGAGGGTCACCTTCCCATTGATCGTCTGCAATGACAACTGACGGGGAACAGACATGGCGCTTCGCCAAGGGCTTGTCGGGATCTCCGTGCCATACTGCCAATTATTCATCCACGCAATCTGGACCACATCTCCATTAGGAAGTCCGTTATAACTGGCAGCAGCATAAAAGTCCGGACCCCAATCCATCCAGTTGGCAGAACTGTTTCCTGGATAGATGCTAGCAGGATCAGCCTGGAAAGTTGTTCCGTCGAAGTCGCCGATGAAGTATTGTGTTCCTGATCCGACCGTGCCAGGTGGTCCACCAGGATTGAGCCCAAGAACAATTACTCATTTCTTGATTGATTTCTTTCCTTTGACGGGCAGTTGAATCAAACTGGGACATTCCCATACGCCGCCGACAGAGTTGTAGGGTCCGAACTCGCTGGCCAAGGACCACTCTTTGAGGTTGTCAGAACTCCATATCAGCAGCTTGTGGAGTGATGCCAGAGTTGTGACGGCTATCCATTTCTGTGTATCGCCATGCCAGAATACGAAGGGGTCCCGGAAGTTTTCGAATTCTGCTTCATATGGAGAGGGTGGGTTATGAATTACAGGATTCTCGGCATCGTATGTTGTCCACGTCTCTCCCTCGTCGAGACTATAGGCGATTGACTGGGATTGCTGCCCTGCGGTAATAGATTTTCCGCTTGGTAGGTCTTGAGACACGGGATACTTTATGAATCTTGTCAGTCTCCATCAGTGATCAAGTGAAATAGCCACGCGTACCGAAGAAGTATACATGGCGACCAAAGGAATCTTTCCATCCACTCCGAAGCCACTCGTATTGTTCACATCTGCTACCGCACTTCCTGAGAAGAACATCTCGGTGACCTCGTTGGGATATCCGCGAGCAAGTAGAGCAATCGGGTGCTCTTCCCAGTGGGTCAAATCGCTACTCGTTGCATGACCCCACGACATATTCCCCCATTCAACACCAGCCGGGTTATATTGAAAGAAAAGATGGTAAGTGCCATCGTGATATAGTAGTCCGTTAGGATCGTTCATCCAATTTTCGGCAGGGGAGAAATGGTATTGAGGACGGTATGGTTCGGTATAGTCCAGGCCGGACGCTGTCCCGAGCAGACCCAGGGCCAATGCGAGTAATATGCCCATTTTGGAATTGGAGGAAAGTCGCTATGCAAAATAAGCCTATTCTGTTCTATCAGGAGGAAATTCCTACAAAATTTATACTTCTGCGAAAATCGAAAATCCCTCATCCCCCACATTCCATACTTCTTGGCATACCCCGTGGGGATTCCACTGCCCTGCAGATCTCGGGGAAATACAAACTCTCACCCCACATTCTTGGAAGAGAACACTTAAACAATTGGCACGCCCGGAGTTAACTCGCTGAAACTCGGAAGTAATTTCGGAGCTGAGACATCTGCTGTCTTAATCGGGTAGTGTTTTCGCCCGCATATACATATCGTGGAGGTATGTGCGGGTGAATTATGATGTGATCGAAGTTGCTTTACAAATGAAGTATGAGCAAATGAGCGATTTATATCATTAGGGTTTGCCAAGTCGGCTAAATCCTTGATGTTAACTTGACGATGGTTACTTGGCGTGATGCGATTCCAAGGCACACCGGAAATAACTTGCGCCACAATATTCTTAGTCTAATAAACTCGGTGAGAGAAAGCGAGAAGAGAGATCAAGAACTGTCTATTGGTATGTTGGACTAATTGTCTCGGGAGAAAAAAGAGGAAAGGAAACATCTTCATCTAATTGAATTGCTGAGCAAGTTTGAAGTGTAGTCCCTCACTCATAGTACGGCTTCGCATTTATGAGCTTGTAGGCAACCTCCTTGTCGTGACCGAAAATCAACGTCGCGTTGTACAGTCTTTGCAGTCTGCGGATCATGTTGAGACTGCGGAACCACGCATTGTGATCTCTAGCTAATCCGCCATGGGGATGACCCAGCGTATAGTTCTCTGCAACGTGGAACTGGTCCGAGGTCCAAATAAATGGTCCATCATTGACCAGGTTGACTTGCATAATGCAGAGCCCAGGTGTATGGCCAGGTGAATGGTGGAGGGTTATGCCCTGGAAAAGGTCAAGTTGCGACTCGGTGAAGGTGTTCCACTTTAGCTCTTCTAGTAGCATATAGTGTGAAAGATAGACGCCCAAGTCCGCTCCGGTTGCTATCGCCCAGCAAGCGTGCTTGAACTCTTCTTCGTGGACATAGATTGGGACATCTGTGTTCACGAAATGCTCAAGTCCGCCGGCATGATCAAGGTGCAGATGGCCAATGATGACCGCTTTCACATCCTTGATGTCATTTCCAGTGGCTTTGATAGCATTCGGGAGTTTATTGTTCTCCGAGTATTCAACTCGCGGAAAGACATCCGTGACGGGCGCTGGCCATTTCTGTATTTTGTTTAGTTATACATAATGACGATTGCGATACGATCCGACAAACCACTTCTAGATCCTCAGCACAGCCGGTCTCATAGAGAATGAGGCCAACGCCCGGGTACTCAATAAGAGCCGAAATAAGCACTAAATCTCGGCGTTTATTCACCGGATTAAGGTTGCTCAGGGTGCTTGAATTGCCACCTCGGAAAATCCTGTGCAAGTTAGTAAGAAAATCATGACTTTAGCTTCCATTGGCAAACACAAACCATGATTCATCTGCTTGAAGGGCGCCCAAGTTCAGAATGTGCATTTTTGTCCCAGCAGGACACTTGAATGCTGGGACTGCTGCAGATACCAGCTGAGAGGCAGGGTCAACGGAGGAATTCATATTTCAATTTGAATAGTTGAACAATTTGAAATGAAAAAAGAAATATGGAGGAAATTAAAAAGTCATGCCCAATATGCCGGCAGATCTGATGAAGTCATAACCGTAGTCTTCCCCCGCATAGACCTTGGTATAGCGGCCGAGGAGCAGACCCACCAGATGCCCAGAAGGGAATTGACAAATGGAATTGACGAATAAGAAGGCAGGATGGGTCAAGAATATTGACTTGGCATTTCTGATTTAGTTACCTCGGCAATGGTAAAAGCCCTTTCAATAGGAAGGTATCTTAGTTCCCTGTTGTATATGGCTTCTTAAAGGCAGTCTGCCAACTCTGCCACGTTTTCGACATATACAATCTTTAGCTATGAAAGTCAACCCTAACTAGATAACATGTAACGGATCTACGATCTTCATCTATCTTTAACCTCGGTATCCCAGCTGACCGAGGTACGGAGTATAAGGGCTCTAATACCGCTGCCTTCCGCTATCCTGGCACTGTTTCTGTGTGCATATAGAAGAAATTAGCCGTAGAATCTCATCGGTTTAAATTATACCACTCATGGCTGCGCGTCTATCGCTTAAAAATTCACCGTTCCTGGACTGACCGATCTCGTGACATCTCACGAGCTGTACGCCTGCAATATTTGCCACCCTTCGATGCAGATGCTTAGTATTTAGATAGCCAGGCTGCCAATGAAAACCGTACTATAATAGGAAATGTCCGCTGTTCTGAAAACAAAGATCAGACAATCAGGGCCCTACTTACATATCTGCCGGACTGCCACGTCTTGACGTACACCATTTGCAGCAGGAAGAACAACCACCGAGCAC
Source organism: Penicillium roqueforti (assembly GCF_015533775.1). Taxonomy (NCBI): domain Eukaryota; kingdom Fungi; phylum Ascomycota; class Eurotiomycetes; order Eurotiales; family Aspergillaceae; genus Penicillium; species Penicillium roqueforti. Next base: position 470,003 of record NW_024067581.1, read on the forward strand.
AATCTTAATGTCTTTCTCGTGATAATAGTACTTCATGATACATGCAACGAAGATAAATAAGCTCCGAATTTTCATAGCATATGGAGTCTATTTGCTCTCCGTTGGTCACGTGTCGTGGGGTAGAGGGCGAAGTTGGGCAGCTAGCATCAACCTCTAACCTTCGGGTGGTTGCGTCTCTTCTTGTTCACTACAATTTGGTACAGCCACCAAAGGCATAAATAACACTATTGCTCTGTTGGAAACGCGCTCGTCCCCTGACCAAGTCCTCAAGTACTAGATATCTCCCGAAAGAAGTTTATCCTGGAAGATTTTGAACCCCAAATGGTCGTTTTCAAATCCTGCAGTCCAGACATCTTCAGGAATTCGACCTCGCTTGTGCTTGGCTGGGAGCTGATGTCCCTTGATAATACACGAGTCAAAATCGATGATCACGGCTTCTTGGCTTGCAATCATGATGTTTCTCATGTGGATGTCATTATGGATTAGATTGAGAGCATGGAGGTGATCGAGTCCCGCCTTGATCTGCTGGAGACAGCTTTTGTTATCGACTGAGCGCCCAGCCTCAAGGCAGCCGGCAAGCGTCTCCACATATCTCTGGAAACAAAGCCCGGTAATCCGCCCCCCTTTCACCACACATCCAAGATAGCGAGCAATATTTCGGTGTTCATTTTGCATCAGGACCTGGCAGATACGAGCTTCCTGAAGCAGGAGCACACTCAAAAATTCCGAACCATCATAGTCAAGGAGCTGGGGCTGTTTGATGTAAACATCTGGGTTATCGGCATCGTGGCATATCGAAAGACCATCTTCTAGCAGAGGCCAAATGTGTTCGGCAGGAATCTCCTTGAAACAGCTTTCGGCCTCAGGCAGAATCTCATCTGGGTGAGCGAACTTTCCAGGCAGCTGAGCTGCAAAGTACTTGTCGCCATCCTGGAAGATGACATTAGTGTACCGAAGCTTTGGGCTGCCGCCGAGCTCCCAGATCTCTGCCATATCACGATAATGCATTGCGGAAAGGGGGAATTCTGGCAAATTTGAATCGAAATAGATGTGCGAATAATAGAATAGGAGATTGCGAGCCCGCCCTATATAAGAGACATAAGTCGGGCAACCGCATACGCACGAACCTCCTGTCATACCGTAAAGTGTAGCGGTGAGATGACTGCATCGAACATACAGGAGGATTTGCTTTTTAGATGCAGAGACCATAATGAATAGCACTCATATTTGGAATATATCCCAGCATGGTGGCCCCTTTTGGGTGTGGTCTGAGCGTCCACGGATCCACGGTAGAGTAAATGCTGACTAATATTAATCGGAGAGGACTAATATATCACGTGACTGGCTCTGAGCACTCTCATTAAAGCGGCAGCTGCAATAGGAAAGCCCTTTGTATAGTAACCTAGATACGTCTTAATGAGGTGCCAATAATAAAGTATGGAGTATAAAGTGTGGGAAATTCCCTAATACTATTAAAAGACAAATCTCGATACATGTTGCCCAAGATGTTGCTACACTGTATAGCTCTAGGTGGGACGGACACAAGACTGAGAACAAGGGCTTACACCTGTTCGAAGATGAGCAGTAGTGGAATATATATTGCCAAATTGCAAGAGAAATGAAGTTATCCCCAACCTTTAGAATGTATGTTCATAGATGTACGGAGTACGGAGTACCGAGTTAGATCCAATGACATCAGAGAACCCACCCAATCGCACTCTTATTTTCTTCCCCTCTATATCCTCCCTCTTAGCAACATCACATCTCCATTTCAGCTCATATAACATGTCTTGGTCACAGAAGACTTTTACTCTCCCTACTCGCAGCCGCGGCTCCTACCTGATCACCGACCATGTCCTCCAGGAGGTCCCCGAGATCCGCGACTACAAAGTCGGCATGCTGAATCTGTTCGTACAGCACACCAGCTGTGCGCTTTCGCTGAACGAGAACTGGGATGACGATGTTCGCGCCGATATGAGCGATGCCTTGGATCGCATTGCGCCTATGGATAAGAAGGGGGATTTGTATCGCCATTCTGCCGAGGGCGCCGATGATATGCCGGTATGTGTTTGGAGATAGCAGGGGATTGGGCATTGATTAGATCGCTATGCTCGCTTCAGGAGTCTAGAGTCCTCTGATTATCCTCCGCTGTTATTTTCACTCTCTTCGAATCCAGCACTAATTCAACACAGGCTCACATCAAATCTGCGCTCATTGGCGCTTCGGTCAATATTCCTATCACAAACGGTCGCTTGGCAACAGGAACATGGCAAGGCATTTGGTACCTAGAGTTCCGGACGAGTCGACACAGTCGCAAGGTTGTCGCGACGATCCAGGGACAGAAGGCTTGACTGGATGGGGCTGAGCGAGGGCAATTGTGATTTATCTGGTTTATCTGATGCCCCAGCTACGAGTGATGCAAGACGAGTTGCAAGAAAAAAAAATAAAGGTTTGGGTTGGCGAGATAGTCGACATATGACCCGGATTATACGAGATCATCATATGGTAGTCGATGTAATACACACATTTTTGGGGACAATACCATCATCACACACGATCGAAGAGCAGCAGATCCATTCATGGATATTCTGTACACGGCCTCAGGCCCAAAACCAATTGAAAAACGCAAATTGTGCAACGCCGATAAAGAAATCTCATGCTAGCCGTCTATCGCTGCTCCAAGCCACCCTCTGTCACACGCTGAGACTCGTTCACCTCGGCAGCGTCACCGGTAGGTTCGAGGGGATAGCTGGTGGCGGGCAGGGACTTCAGGTAAGCGCGGTGCTGTTCATGAGCCTAGAGAGGTGTTAGCAAAGATCCAATCGTAGCCGGAAAGACCGCGGATATCAGGGGACATACGAAGGGGACACCGCAGTATGTGCAGGTAGCGATCTCGGGCTTGTCGGTGTTGATGAAAATCTTAGGGTGACCGAGAGGGCCACCGCCACCGTCACAGCTGACAACCCTGGACTTTGTCCAGCGGACGGGCTGTCTGTGAATGAGCTCGATAGCAGCATATGGTCGCGGCTAAAGAGTAGCATGTTAGTATCAGTCCTTGAGGCATTGCCAACAGCAATTGCATGAGCACTGCTGTTTTCAACGAATTCGCACCTGGGACTCCATGATTGTCTGCTCAAAGCGAGGTCCAACCATGGCTTTCTCGCGCGGCTGCTGGCTGGAGGCCCAGGTGGTAGCGCGGTTCGGAGCCTGCATGCTCCGGATGCGCTCGCCAACCTCGGGGGCCTCCTGGAGAGTACCATCGTTAGTGGGCTCGGCATTGGTCGCGGAGACATTCGGCGTGGGCTTCCGCGGGGTCGGGTCGTTGACTTGGATAGGGTTCTCGCTCAGACGGGGCACGGTCGAGGAGTATGCGCGGACAACGAAGCGTGGGCGGGCCGACGCAAAGGTCGCAATTCTGCGGCCACAGGACATCATTATGGGCAAGTTTCCCCGGGATGGTTGGTTATGACGGAGGATAAGAAGAGGGTTGGCAAGGGACCAGGTGCAAGTCGGCACTGAATAATCCGCGAGGTGTGGTTTGGTGGGTGGTCACCGCTTGCTGGTTCGAGATAGCTCCACCCAGAACTTGGATTTTCTGCCGCGTCATTTTATTTTGCGTTTCGCAAGTGAAGTGGCTCGACATCTTTCTTTCTCCTGATTTTTAAATTGGGGTTTGTATCCATTAAGATCATCCTTTCAACCCATCATGGCTGGCTCTTCCTCCCCGGCTGGAAAGCCTGAGAAGACCATGTCGTCAACTCTATTGACCATGAAGGTAAGAATGACAGTTTCTTGGTTAACAGCCATACAATTAACACTATATCCCAGTTCATGCGACGCGCTGCAGCTGCCAAAGAAACTCAAAGCCCATCTTCGGATGCTAGCCCGCACAACACCAAGCGCCCCCGTCTCTCCACCGAGGCTGAGAGCCCTTCCACCTCAGATATGGATGCGATCGCGGCTGCACTTGCTGCCGAAGAAGAAAAGCGGCAAAAGGCCGTCGCACGAGCAGCCGCAGAGGCCGGCGAGACACACTGGGTTTTGGACTTTCCTGCTACACCCCAGTCCACTCAGCAGCCTATGGTATTGGCGGCAGATTCGCTGGATGCAGATGATGATACCCATTCCGGTGGTCGGCGTGCATATGGCAATTTCAAGCGCAAAGAGCGCAAAGAGCGCAAGGTCAGTATTCTATATCTTGCACTTGATATTTTGTACTCATTTTTTCTTAGCCCGAGGACGATGAAAATGAAGACACCATAGTCAACCCGTCGAATCCAGAAGAGGTTGCCAAAATGCAGGAAAAATCTAGACTCAAGGCAGAAGCCAAAGCAGGAAAAACACGACAGACGAAACTGTCTGAACTCACTAGTATATCTGGCTCTGGCCGAGCGTCTTTGTTGGGAGCCCCCTCCTCTGACAAGAAAAAGAAGAAGCGCAAGAGCTACTAAACGGATGATTTTCACGATCCCACCTCAGATGTTTTGATTGGCGTTTTAGCATAGCATTTATGGCGTTTTGGGGTTATATCAATCAATTCCTTCTCAGTATCACCTCCTGGTGGTATATGCTTAGCAATCACCATGATCGTTGGCCTACTAGGTATGTACTTCTTTGTGTCCACCATACGACAAGTAAATCAATATCTATAAGCGACGTAGTCAGAAGTTCTTACTTACAACCGTGTTTACTCTCCTTATGGAAGATATTGAATCATGTACCGGGATATTATCATCAAGTATTATTCATCCTCTTCTTATAAACCAGGTCAACATCTATACTCTCGGTCATCGAGAATTTCGGACTTTGTACGGCGATACTGACGGGAGCTCGAAGGATATTCGGTGGGACTTGAAACACAGCACAGGATGAATGTGAGCTTACATGGATATCGTAATAAGAAATTAGTAGGGCCGTATGTTCGAGAGGTGTTCCATAAGAACGGAATCTGAAGGCAGCTTGTTTGGGCGGCTCATTGAGACAATAATCAATGTACATTGTATATACTAGGCCCTAGGCTCTGCTAAGGACCTCACTGAGAGCACTACATAGAGTTAAGTAGCGACCGGCTCTTCCCAAAAAGAAGCAAGAAGATCATCTCAAAGCTTCGCCTTCTCCTCCTGCTTCTTTTTCTCCCACCCCTTCTGCGTCGCGAAATTCACAATCAAATTCCAAGCAGCAACCCCAACCCCAACCGGCGGCACAGCCAACAAGGTCCAAGCCCACCATTTCGGACTGGAAGCTGCAATACTAGCCATAGCCCCCCTAACAGCAACCTCCAGCTGTGCTTTATCAGCATCATTCCAAACCACTACCCCGCGCCCCGTCGTCGTCCCCCGGAACTCCGCCTGCGTCGCTTTCGTCCGCACATCTCCCTGACTCTGGACCCGGTTCGCTGCATCCTCGGCTGTGAGATGTGCATCGCGGGCGCGCAACCGCGCCGTTTGGATTTCAGGATCGTGAACCCCGACCACGATTACGGTTCCGCAGATGAGATCCATCCCGCTCTCGAAGAGGAGCGGTACATCCAGGACAACCGCCCATTGGCCACGCAGGTAGTGGTAGATTAGGGCTTTGTAGACTTCCCACCGTACGGCGGGGTGGACGATGCCGTTGAGGACTTGTCGATCCCGTTTGCGTTCTTCTGTGCTGCCGAAAATGCGCCGCCCTAACGCTGGCCGATTCAGTGGCTTCCCGTTTGGATTTGTAGGCGCATCGTCCAATAGTAGATCTGGTGTACTAGGGCCGAAGTAGTTGACGATAGCTTTGTAGCCTGCGGTGCCGGGTTCGACTACTTTGCGGGCGAGGAGATCGGCGTCGATTATTGGGAGGGAGTAGGGTGGTGTGGAGAGGATGGACGAGACAGTAGACTTGCCCGTTGCTATTGAGCCGGTGAGCCCGATGATCAGCATTTTAGCTTTAGAAGAGGAGAGTGGCAGAATTGTAAAGTTGTAAGAAAATGAAGGTGCTGAATGCGGGGAGATAAATTAGCCTCGGCTCCGCATTAAGCACGTTTTCATGTACGTCACGTCACCTATGCAGCTATGCAGTAGGAGATTCTGGATTCTCTAAATTCCAAACTTCATCCAGTAACTAATTTGCTATATATCCGATAACAAACTTTGGAAAATCTGTGTAGTCTCGGTTGCGAGGGGTATCCTCGGCGTGCACTTGTAGTCGCATGAAGCACTGCAACTTGAGAGCGCATATACGCAGAGCAAGACGCCTAACCCAAGGCAGTGAAAAAGCGGGCTTATATGGCTGATATCTTCCATCATCAATTCAAGTTTCCGGCAATCCATGTGAAGTGTCTTGTACTTGGCCCTTCCACCCAATAGCCGGCCATCCCTTGGGCAGCGAGGAGAATGGTGGCAGGGAATAGCGGTCGTCACAGCCACCTTCCCATGGACAAGTCAGATCGCACAGTCCAAACACTTTGCAGTAGCATTCCTTCGCATCGGGGCAATGTACAGGGTCCTTTCCAAATATCACTGGAGAAAATGTCAGCTTTCGATCGGAACTGGGTCATTGCGGGGAAAACACATACTATGCCATGAATATTCCATAATTCGTCCACTCAAATCATCCTCTAGCGGCGTGTCCGCTAGCCATGTGCGGAAGCGCTCGTAGTCACTGCGCGGCCGTTCCAGCACCTTGGTGCGGGACACACCAAATTGCGCGCAGCACGACACGCCTACCTCCTCTGGGATTGGCATCCCAGGGAATAGCTCCATGAATCCATACTTGAAGTATTCGCCAGCGTGTACATTGCCGCGATGCGTATCCGTGAGAGGACGGATTTCCACCGGGCATCCAAGGGTCCAAACACATCGTAGGTTGACATATCCTTGCTCTTGTAGGTATGGAATCTGGAGATTTTGTAGCGGTGGAATTCCGTCGTAGTACGGGTCGTCGTTGTGCCATTGATAGCGTCGCGAGTGGATGAAGAGCATTGTCTCTGGTAGATTATCGTAATTGTCGATGATGTATCTATTCAACAGCTCGAGTCAGTATGCGACACGAAAGATAACATATTGCATGTCGAACTCACGTCAAATACACCATCGACTCCCGGCCTTTGTTGCGCGCCACCGTCAATGGTGCGTGCTTGTCATCCACCACGTAGATACTTTTCGTCCAGTCGGGGAAGTATTCTGACAGCCATGACGTGTCATCACTTTTCATGCTGGCGACGACCATATCCTTTCGTCTCAGTACAGCAGGGCGAGCCAGCTCGCCTGATTGTTTTGTCGGTCCATCATGTATCTGCGCATAGCTGCCTTTTTCGGTCTTGACGCGGGACTTTGTTGCTGAGAAGAATAAAAGGTATAGGGCGATGACGATGAAGATGGTAAGGAAGATAGCCTTCATGCGACTGCGACGTCGAGGGCCCTGAGGCCCGCTAGGAGCGAACAACATGTTGGATGGAGGGCACTCTGCCCAGGTGGTCAAGTCATTGAGGGGGGAGAAGTTGACGATTAACGGGAAATCAAGGGCCCAGGGAGCTCAAGAAATCCAGGGAAGACAAGTAGGATATACCTGCGATGTTAATCAGATACTAATTCATGTAGTATCTGTGTAGGTAATAAATCCTTGCGATTGTCAGAGACATCTAGGAGGTCGACGTGTCGCAAGTTGAAGTTCTCCACAGCCAAGCTCTAACTAGGCGCTGCGGTGAATAGCTCCGAGTCCACAATTATAGCTTATAGTTAGCAAGGATAGCAACTGTACAGCTATAACAGTTGGAACATATAAAAACAAGCATATTTTCAAATTATTTAGAATGCATATATTGATGTATTTGATATGATAGATTGAATTGATTTAACCACGATATATACATCTGACCGGTAGATATTGTCTTTCCCCCAGGACATACTACCTACATATCCATAGATGTATTCACCCTATTTGCATGCATCAATATGTCCCAAGTACCAGTTGTGTGCTGCAGTATCCGGATTCAACGTCCCCGCATTTCCAGACTTCGAGCCCACGCCGACAATGACATCAATATCAGACGAGGTCACCGTCGTATTGTCGCCACTAGTAATCCAGTACTCAGGACTTGCGTGGCTAAAGCCAACAGTCGCGGGTGGCACCTTAGGCACCAAGTCGTCTGTATGTGTCACTCGCCAGAGACTGCCCTGGTCTGTGATATATTGAGCTAGAGCCTTGTTACCCACCCGTGGCTGGCCATAAGTATACTAGTCTCATTGTGAGTATACACTATCAATTAAGGCAGATTTCCAAACATGGTACTTACCACACTTGGTTCATATCCGCCATTTCGAAGCACAATACCTCCCAACGTGGCAAGGGCTCCGCCATAGCTGTGGCCTGTCACGACAAGAGTGTAGCCCGAGTATGTTGCCTTTGCGGCCTTGATCTTGGATGTCAGATCAGCTGCGACAGCCTCCCAGGCTTCCAAGAACCCGCCGTGGGCTTCGCAACCGCTGCAGATACTACTAGCATCGGTGAAGCCAAAGTTGATGTTCGCGATCCAGTTACTCAGTGTGCGACTGCCTCGGAATGAGACAACAAGTAGCTTGTTTGTCTTGTCAACCGCGAGGAAGCCGGCAACATCACCATAGCTGGAGGTCCTGAAAGGTGTCACTGTATTAGCGAACGACTTGTGAATGACATTGGAAGTTGGTCTCATACTCGTCAAACTCGTATAGAGTAGTTGTGTCAGCGGACTCCACCAAGGGGCAGTTGCCTTGCTCGCAAGATACCCCATCGCCGGTGGAGTTGCTATTGTTCGTGCAGTATGATGCTGCAGCCCACTGCGAGAACAGGGTCAATTGACCGAGCACATCAGCCGACACATCTATTGCTTGCGTCAGTTGGTCAATCATCGGATGGCATGAACAAAAGGCAAACGCATTCATACCTCGAGGAACAGAACGAGAAGGAGCAGCAACCGTCAGCGCCGCAAGAGCAGCGATACTCCAAAGACGACCAAGAAGAAGCATGATGAGGATCTCTGGAGTAGGGCTTTCTCAACGGGTGTGCATACACGTCAACACAACCACGCAGACACAGCTCCCTTATGTATGTTCGGCGAGTCCAAATGGATCCCGTATAGATCCCGAAGTCCTTCACAAATCAGGACAGCTTGAGGGGCGGGGTATAGCGCCCGTTCTCTCGTATATTAAATTGTTGCCGGACTCAGCTCAATCTCCGGGCTTATGGCGCATATTTCACGCGTGACCGGTGGGATTCCGGCGGGATCGACATGGAATTCATGCAACTGTTGAGTTTGTCACCGGGAAATGTAACCCCTCAGAGACACATCGGCTGAGTAGATGATAGTCTGCATAGTAAAATAGCGGAGTATTTCGTCCAATTCGAGATTAGGGCTGTGAGTGGGACGCTTAGTTGCGCCTTGTAATGCAGGACAAAGTTTTGCTGTTGATTTATTTCTTCATGCGATATAAGTGCCGTGAAGACGAATATTTTGGGCTCTTTGCATATCGGGTAGAAATAGCTTGCAAGGTTGTTGATTGGTTTCTGCTTGACTGCTCCAGGTGGTGTTCGACGATCTTTTCTCATCTTATACTAATGGCCCGTTGTGGCAGAAGAAATTCCAGCCACTCGCTTCCGCCCGTGATCGTATCTGTATATGAACTGTTGGACTGTTGAACTGTTCTAGAGGCAACGTCGAACTACGACATTATTATTAAACACGTGTGATCATTAGAAGCGTAAAATTGATTTGACTGTATCCATTCCATTTTCAATGGAGGTTTTTTTCGGTTATTTCTTTTTCCCTTTTCTCTCTTGAGCTCTCGCAAAGAATTCCATTATTGGAGAAGCCCTTCTTCGCCAGTCAAAGCCGTATCCTGTTCATCATCGCTGCCAGCAAAGAACCTCGGGCCCTCGGGACACTCGGTGCTTGGGCCCATACTAGGCTGCGTTAGCGTTTCATTGTCATGAGAATCACTCCCCACTACTGGTGAGACTCGATCTTCATGCCCTCCTCAACTCCTGTCATACCGGTGTCCTGTCCATCTTCTGCGCCATCACCGTTGAGGATAACTCGGGGAGGGATAGTGTAGCCAGGAGGCAGTGGGGTGCCAGGGGTCACAGCAACGATGTTGTCGTTCTCGTCGACCATCTCGAAGTTGTATCGCGATAGGAGATGGGGGATGGCAGAAAGTTGGGGGCCGTAGCGGGCAGTGTTATCGTACAGCTCGAACAGCGGGACAGCCAGCAGTTTCATGTTCTTTGGGACCGATAGAACCTCTAGAATAAGTGATGTGTAAGCAGTGTTTACCGCCCACGTGAGGCATGGGTTGGAACTCACTCTTCTTCGGGAGGCGGATGAAGTACAACTTCTTGCACTCCTTGGGCCGGGTGACATGGCCAGGCAGGAACGGGTACATGAAAGTCTCGAAGTTGGGTCGCCACCATTGCGCAAGTGTATCGCTAATTTCCCAGTCATCATTAACACCTTCGCCAGAGAACTGAGATCCCACAGGTGCAAGGCGCTCGTTCAGGCGCTTCTTGAAACCTTCAATCTCATCATCCTCAGGTTGCAGATAATCACCTGGCCTGAAAGACAATTAGCAGTGAACTGTGAATGTATGCAACTAAATCTCAAAGAACTCACAGCTTAAAGAATGCATTGGCAATCTGCAGCATCAGCACATGGGGATGGTTGTGCTCGTGGCACACCAGGATTCCCTCACAGGTTCGTCGCATTCCATGGAGGCCATAGTGCTCTTCAAGGCGCTTGAGCCGTGCCAGAACCGAAGGATCCTCTTCCGGCTGTGTCTCCTTGGTGCCGAAGGTATAGTTCGACAGAGGATACAGCCGGACAGTCTCCGGCTGCTGAGCGGTGAAGTCCTTAGGGACAATGGGCCTAGAAGGTTTGTGTTAGGTCGCATTGCCATTTCGGAGTTGCATCCATACTACTTACGGAAATCCACTGACAGGAGCCTCCTGCGTGGTAGTAGCCATTTCGACGAAGCAATTGTTGTTATTGTCGAGAACGGCGAGCTGTCTAAAGCTCCGATGTCACTATCGCTTATCAGCGTTGACCGCCTTCCCAAGTTCAACTGTGGAACATCGAGTATACAACTTAGTAAGAATAACTAGTTAACTATAGCATTATTTGGTTACTTGATGTAATTTAGAGGGCATGCTACTATACTATATAGCCGTATATATAAAAAAAATAGCAATGTCGAATGAATTTAACTCTGTGGACCTTGCGGTTGAGAAACCGATGACTGACTGTATGTACCTTTTATATGTGAAGCCCTAGCAAACGGTACATTTGACGGAAACCCTATGTTATGTTGTACACCCACTTGTCAACCTTACAAGGACCGGGTGCTATAATACTCGTCTGAACGTAGTTTGTTTGATTATTATCCTTCACTATATCCTTCAATTGACAAACACCCCAACTCTCGGAGCCATGCAACCCAGACCAACACCAAACCTACTCCATGTATACTATTCATAGCTTGGCATCAAAATCCTCATACACGCTCAAATCCATCGCAGGAACAGGGCCAGCGCTAACAGGCAAGCTTGCCTTGAAGGTTGACACATCGGTGATAATGACAGGCTTTTGGGCCTCGCCATTGCCATTAGCCGCACCCTGAATGTCACTGCCAGAGCCAAGACCCAGCTCCTTTAACTGAGCACTGAGTTTCTCGTCCAGCGTCTCAAGGACAGGCTCGAACTTCTGCTGCGACAGGCCGGTCTCGGTCAAGAAATTCTTCACAGCAAAGATAACCTGGGACTTGTCCGCCGCTGTCGCGTCAACCGAATCGAATGCCGTAGTGAAGCGGGCAGAATCCACGATGAAGTCTGCGGCTTCGAGGTGCTTGGTGGCTACTTCGATAAGGCGCGTTCTCTGTTCAGCTGGTTTGGGCTCCTCAACCTGCGCGCCTGCCTGGGCGTTCATGTGGATGGCGAGCTTGGCGCGTGTGGCCGAAGAGGGGTCGATGTATTGCTGGTAGAATGTAACGAGATCCGCCTTGGTCAAGGAGCGCACATTGGCTGCGTCGGTCTCATGCTGAAGGAAATCAAAGCGCTCAGATCCGATATGCGACCAGTACCGGCCAGTCTCAGAGCCTAGGTTCTTGAGTTTCTCCAGGCGCTTGTTCACGACGCTGCGCTTGTAACCCTCGAATTCTTCTTCGGGCATCTTCTCGAGGATGGAACCGAACTCACGGAGGAAATTCTCAATGCGCGATTCCAGATAAGGTGCCGTGCGCTCACTCTGGATAATGACCCGGTAGCCCATAGTGATGGCGTTGTAGCGTGCGCCACTCCACACCACATATCCGAGCTGTTCCTTGCTGCGCAGCTGGTCGAATGCAGGTTCGTCAGTCAGCTGCGCGAACAGCTGGACCTTCGATCGCAGGACGTCGTCGGCGAAGAGCCCGATATAGAGGAAGTACTCAATGCAGTGATTGACGTTGGCCGGATCCTTGAGCGACCGGGGGTAGACATAGTTGGCACCGGGCGGCAAGATCATGTTGCGGCGCAAGTACCACTGCGATGGAGGCAGAGGGCGGCCTCCCAGAATCTTCTCAATAGAGTCGGTCATACGCAGAGCATCCTCCTTGTACAGGTTTCCGTGGGCCAGCACTTCGATGTGGGTCTGCTCAAGCAGCTGGGGGAAGAAGTTGACCACATCATGGGACTCAACATGCTCCAGCTCTTCAAGATACTGCTCATTGATCCAGCTGCGCTCGGCAAGAAGATAGCGAGTATAATCCCCGACCTGGTAGTAAGGCTGCTGGTACTCAGCATTGCGGAATGCCCGCGCCAAGCGCTCTTTGATAATATCGAACCGATCCTGGTTGACAACTAGCCCATGCATAGTGTTGAGTACTTTGTCCAACAGAACGGACATCTTGTCGTTATATCCGCTCACGGAAATGTCCAATCCCAAAATGTTCGCCGAGAGATTGTAGTCTAAGCCAGCAAGCTCGGCGTCGTAGGAGTATTCATCTAGCGAATCCCGAACCAACTCGCTGTACAGCTTTGTTTTGATGAGATTGCCAGGCGTGGCCCACACCAATGAATTGCGGAGCGTTATCTCGACACTGGCCTTGGGCACCCAGAAACGGTCATCCTTCTTGAACCATAGACGCACCCGGTCGTCATGGCGAATCAGCTTAGGGTTGATAGCTGGCTCGGCAACCTCCTTCTTTTCTACCGAGAGTCTAGTCGGTACAAATTCGTTCTTGTGAGGCATGTGCACGTTGGAAGTACGGGTAGCCTCAGTCGACTCTAGAGCCTTCTGAAGACCACCCAAGAACTCCTGTGGAATCTTCTCGACCTTGTATTCGGTACCATACCACTTCTCCTTCTGATCCCATGTACCCGGGAACTCCTGGGACACAACGATCAGACGGAAGTTGTCAGCCCGCAGATAGCTGAGCGCCTTCTTGATCAGGTCAGAGTCAAATCGTCGCAATAAAGACCCGCTCAGAAGCCATTCGTTAGGCAGTGACTTTTGCATAACGCTGCTCAACCGGCTGGTGAAGCGACTAGCCGGGGTCTTCTGCTTGAACCGGAAATTGACCTCGGCAAGGTTCTTCATCTCGTCGAAGATCCACTGCTCGGGCTCGCGTTGCTTGATCATGGCAATATACTCGAAGACGACGTTTGCGACTTCCTGGTATTTCTTTAGACCTTCGGGGGTCAAGCGCACCGAGATAGTGAAAAATGCAGACCCAGCGCAGACAGGCATGGCGCCTGCAGACAGACCATTGGCCCACCCCTTGGTCTTGAGATAAGAAAGAACACTGCCCGGGCCCTCATGGCCAATCAGATGGCTGATATAACGGCTAGGCTGGGTTTCATGCATCTCCTCCTCATCAAGGAAGGGGAAATACATATCCATGGATCGAGTATCCATAACCGGCTTCACAAAAACCTGGGTGCACATGTCCTTCTCAGTGAAGGGCTGAACACCGTCCCAGCGGTTCTTAGCCAGGTTCTTGTTCTCGACATCGGAAAAGAGCTCGGAGACCCACTGCTCCAGGGTGTCCAGAGATTCTCGTCCTAGGACAACCAACTTCGCCCGATTGGCCGAGTAGTGCTTCTCGTAGAAGCGGATGAACTCACTGCGGACTTCCAGACCACGTTTCTGTGGATCTTCTTTCAGGGTCTGCAGATTACCAGTCGAGAAGTGGCTGTAGGGATGTTTAGGGTTTGAAAGCGACTTGTTAAGTTGCATCAAACGCCACAGGTCACTTTGAAGGTTCTTTTTATTTTCCGAATCCACCGCCTGCAACTCCCGGTCTAGGGTTGACTCTAGGAAAAGCGGGGCAACAAAGAACTGGGCAAACCGATCTAATGCGCCGTAGAGGGGCGACTTCCCATCTAAGGCACTCCCATTTGACACGCCATTGTTATCATTCGTCTCGGCAGGGGTGCTGTCTCCACTGGATTTTGGGGCACTGGAGTCACCTGTGGCGGACACTTCAAAGAAGTAGTTCGTTTCAGTGGCGGCTGTGTAGGCATTGGATGAACCAGAGTGGGACGCCAAGTACTGGTTGTATGCATTTTCCTTCGGGTACTAAACAACAGGGATCCGGTTAGCACTAACCCTGGCTAGGAATATGGTTGCGGTGGTAGCTTTTAGGTTGTAGGTTGTTAATTTACCTTTTTTGTGCCCATAAATAGCAAATGCTCTACGGCATGAGCCATTCCTGGCATATCATCTTCATCAGAGAAGTTGCCAACATTGACATTCACGGCAGCACTGGCCTTATCGGTGTCCGGGTCATGAACTAGGAGGGCCTCTAGCTTGTTTGGCAAACGGATGACTCGATAAGAACGATCATCAAGCTCTGGTCTCTCCAAGTTCTCTGTAATACGCTCGATTTGAGCCATGGTCGGGGGTGTGGCGGTGAAGTTTGGGGTTGAATGGGAGAATGAACGGCGGGTCCAAAGGACGGAAGAAAGAATCTGTAAAGGTACGGGCCGCGCTGAACGAATACTGGTCACAGTAATACGTGACAACAAATCGGGACAAGGGCGGGTTGAGCTGCGAATGAGACCTTTGTGACACAGGTTTGCTGCAGAGGACCTTGGAGGCATTCAGTTGCCGAGGGGAGAGGGAGAGGCCAATGACGTGACTGATAAGGTCAATGCACCTAGGAATTCCAGAGGGTCTAAGAATGAGACGCGTTAATATATACTTCGATATATATTGAGTGGGATTATAAACCAAATGGAGGGGCCTCGGGGTGATGGATGTTGTAAAGTCGACTGGGAGACAAGCGATGTTGATCCAGCCGGGCCTGGTGGAAATACTGCCCAGCTACTCGAGGCGGTGATAGACCCTCGTAGCCCTAATACGCGCTCTCATCTACCGATGGCGTTTTTCCAAACAAGGCAGACTCGTATCCGACCAGGATTAGACTTGAAATTATAACAATATTCCCATTAGCAGATAGCTACATACATCGCAGGGTCCTGGGTGGCTCCACGTCGAGGCTCTACCTTTCCCCGCAGCTCCGCAGGTCAAAACACAGGGGCTAGTGGACACGGTCCCCACCATTATATCGAGCTATCACATACGTATGGATCCGGGCGCTTAGCAGTTGGCTGCACAGAGGTCCAGGTTGACACTAGTGTCGGAGTTGCAGTTCTTTGTTTGGCTGCCACCGGGGTTGACACCCTGCGCCCAGCAGATGTTCGAGCAAGTTGTGTCTGTGGGCCGCACGACAATCGACTTGCCGGAGAATGGGTCACCGAAGACATCTGACAGGTCGTACCAAACTGTGCCTGGGTCCAGGGTGTAGGCAAAGTTGGTCTGAGGGCTGCCGTTGTACAGACCGTTGTCAACGGTGGTGATCTTAAGCGAGATGCCACCGGAGGCACTATCGTGGTGCAGAGCTTCGGTGTAGCTGCCACCCGCCGGGATGGTTTGCTTGGGGCCAACACTGCCACCAACGGACCACAGGTAGACTGGGAATTGGCAGTGGTTGGTCACGATAGCGTTGCCAACGGCGCTAGCAAGCGGTGCCATGGCGGCGACGGAGGCAATAACGGCAGTGGAAAAGTGCATATTGGTAGGATCAGTTGGCTTGAGGTCAAGTAATAAAGTCTGTTCGAGGTGATGAGAATATCTCTCTCAGGTAGGATTCGAAGCCCTTTATATAGTTTCCTTGGTGGATTGAGCATCAGTTTCCAGCCTATACCTGGTTCTCCTTTGATACGAGCATAAACTAGATTCTAAAAGGATTGCTAATGGGAAGAATGACGGTTACTCACCAAATCCAAGACACCTCATCCCAAATCAACCTATTGAAGCCTTAACCACTTGGGCAGTGGTCAGGCCATCCTTCCTTTCGTATGATCTTACCAAATCCCCGCATCACACGGCCAACAGTTTTCCAACGTTGATGTCAGTGGAGATGCGAGAGATAAAAGGGTCCATGGGTGTAGCGAAAAGAATACGATGTCTCAGAGCGCTCCGACCCGATCATTGGATGTATACATTGCATAGGCAAGAGCAACAATTATGAGATTAGCATGATCTTTCTGCTTATGCATGCCAAGTGTGGAGAGATAGAAAAACCAAGGGCTTTCTGGCATAACAATGGAACGAGTTGTGTCACGCCTGGATTTCTGGGGTAAAAAGTGAGACATTGTTACATACATCCAGGGACAGCACGCAGATCAACGCCATACTGAGAAAGTAATTATACGATATGTATGTCTAAATTGAGCAGAAATCAGCTCATACTCGCCGCTCTGTCTTAGAGACTACTAAGCTCTAGAGCCATGGTTGGTGATGTGTCATAGTGAAGTCCCAAATGTCTCAAAACTCCAAAAATGTGCTGATATCACTGCTGCACAGGGGCCCAGGGACTTCACACCTGACGTCTTCTCTGGTGGCGGTGGACGAGAAAGTATTAGAGGCGACAAATATCAAAGAGAGAAATGTTTTCCACAACCTATTTTTATCTGCGGGGGGATTCCCCTGTTGAGAAATGATAAGCAAATATAGTAACAGGACTGGCAAGATAATTTCATGTCATTACTAGGGTATGAAAAGAGGGTTCTTCGATAACAGACCGCATAACACCATGTACAGCCTTGGGAATTCTACGGTTCACGCTCGCCGAATCGATCAGGAACCAGTAAAAGCAATCACGAATCTTCGTCTGAGTCCTCCTCTGTCCGGTCAGCACGATCGGATATCCACTTGAACACTTCCTCCTTATGCTCGTCAAGCATCTCGTTCAGGTCCGTTTTCGGGGAATGAACCAGCTGTCCGTAGCGCTTGGAAGGCCGTCGGTCCAGGCTAGTCCAAATACCATGGGAGTCTGAAACAAACACAAGGGAGTTCTGAAATGAAAATAATAGCGTGAGTAATGTATATCATTGACGAATATATTGTGGGTGGCTTACCTCGCGGTACCACTTCGAGAGCCACGTCTGCGTCTGGGATGCGACCGCGCGGACGGGGTCTACAGACACGAAGGAGATCACGCCGTTGACACGCTTGTAAAGGTTTTCTGCTTGGTAATTAGCAAAGCTGCATAGCCGGATACCCGATTGGCCTAAACATACCCCTGTTGATTAGCAAGTTCGACACGCCAATGAAAGCGTTGCCGACGCCGAGCAGGAAAATTTCGGTTGCCTGGTTCGCACTTTGATAACTTGTCAGCTCAATTTAATCAATGTTCTTCGCCGGTCATCGCTCACTCGATGTAGTTGTCCCACAAGTATCCGGCAAGCTCTTCGGTGGCAGACGGGCGGTCCTCGTCGTCCACCTGGTATTTACCGGCAGTCTAAACCCATCCAAATTAGTTGATTGCCCGTATAAAGGGTTGCATAGCTTGACTTACCTCCTTCCGAGTTACGAACTTGGGAATGTTAACATCGATCACCGCGTAGCCCTTGCCCACGATCCATTTCACATAATCCGAGAGCGAATCGGCCTTTTGTTATGTTAGCGGACAATCTCAGTCAGCCATCTTGGGTCACGTACCAGCCACACATTGTGCGCTTCCAACTTATTGGTCACGGGATGAGCCTGTCCCACAATCTCAGGGCTAGATACTGTCAGTTATAGCTCTGGCGGTTGATTATCGGAACACTTACGGATCGTGGAAGATGACAACAAGCGGCACACGTTCGTGATAGTTTGTGCTGCCAGATGGTGAGTCCAGGTTAGGATATCAAGGTACGGTGCAACTTACCTTGCCAGAACTTGTTTGTCAAAGGACTTGGAAATGGCGGTGCGATAAATGTGGAGCGGGGTGAGCTTGCAGGTTTCATACAGCTGGTTCGACTGGTGAACACGGAGGATATCTAGAGGGCTTATCAGCTCTGTTGAGTAAGAGATAGTCTATAATTCTTACCGTGAAGACGATTCGCGTAGATCGGGTGAGCAGATGTCTTGGGGTACAGGCGACTCCAATACTGGGATTGGATGCTCCTCACCCGGCGGACTGTTGCGACCGCAGAGTCTGTCGGAGAACTGCTCAACAAACGGTCAGGGGGTTCCCCCATAAGGGTCTTGGTCACAGCCAGAGCCGACTTGGAGATAGACTTGAAGTTGTATCCGCCCTGTTTCAACGTCAGATCAAGCAAGCAACAATTTGGAGAGGCAATTGACATACCTCCAAGCAAACAGCGATCTTTCCATTGGCCAAAGTCATGAGCATGTGGATCATTTGGGCATAACAAGCTGGCGAGACAAAGCAGGCACCCAGTACATCGCCAGCGGCAGCATCAAACCCAGCAGCGACTATCATGGTCAATAACTCTATACTAGATAAAAAGAGGGGGTATGCTCACCAATCACCATGTCGGGATCGAATTCTTGGGCAATGGGCATCACCACTTCCTGGAAGGCGAACATGTAATCGCCATCGCCCATACCCTGGTCGGGCCATGGAATATTGACATTTCTAAGAAGCGTGAGACTTTAGCCATTTCATTCATATGCTTGAGGAAAAACTCACTTTCCGACTCCGGCGCCTGAGCCACATTGATCTGAGTCTCCAGCAGGGCCTCCAGGGTAGAAGCGACCGTCTTGGTAGACATGCATGGAAATGTAAAGAACATTAGGGTCCTCGTAAAATGCTTGCTGGATGCCGTTGCCTAAGATCTGTAAGCTTGGATTGTTTTCAAATGTCATACTATGGGTCTAAGCATACCATGGTGAACGTCCCTAGCACAAGTTAGTATTTCTGCAGTGACCAAACGGTGATGTGGGGTACTACTGACCAGTCAAGAATCATGATCTTCCGGCAAGCGTCTCCTAGTCTATTTTGGCAAACGCGTGCTGCAACAGACACATTGTTGAATAGACAGAATCCCATCGCAGAATCATGCTCGGCATGGTGACCGGGTGGGCGAATGACGGCTATAGCATTTTTCACCTGACGTTGGGCGACGGCTAAGCATGTCTCGATTGCGCCTCCAGTAGACAAAATGGCCGAAGCGAAGGTCAGATTATTAAAGTAGATGGAGTCACGTTCCTTTTCGAGCTGAATAAGTTCATCGTTGGCCATATCTATTGGTCGAGTCAGTGAATCTATCCAAGCCAGCTTTTCCGGTAGTAGCAAGACATACCTGTTGTGCTTCGAACAAATGCGTAGTGCGCTTCATCATGGACGAGGGTGATTTCCTCCTCGGTTGCATTGCGAGCCTGGATCCGTTGCAAGGTTTTGGGTGCCAAAGGCCGACTCGATTCTGGGTCGTCAACAAGACCGGCGCGACATAACTCCTTGTAGATGTAGTAGATGCGTCTGGGATCCTCTGGATGAACGTCACTCTGTGGACAAACCTCGCAGTGGTAACGCATGCGAGGATCATAACAAAGTCCTGAGGCAAGCGACGCCAGTGGAAGACCCGCCTTAGCCATGACCTCGTCGTCAGACCAGTCAGAGTCGGGCTCAACCAGGCTATCACGTTTTGACAACTGTTCGACGGTGAAAATATCACCTTCACCGATCTTGGTCAAATGTTCAGGAGGGGCCATTCCGGTGGAGGCGATGACCACCGGAGGTTGAGATTGCTCGGAGCCAGGTGTTAAGGATGCAGGAATCGCTTGGTGAATGGAAGAAGGAGGAAGATTGGGAGTCGGGTGATTGCTGAGATGCGTGGGAAGATGGAATCGGTTTGCAGTCAAGGTGGAGGTGGTATGGGAATCACCCATAACTGTATCCTCGTCTTCGTCCATCATGAGAGGGGAAGCCGCGGAAAGCTCTCGATATAATTCAAGCTTGGCTCTTATTAGCTCATTACCAAGCACTACCACAATAGAGGTGTTGAGCTTGTATTGGCAATCTTGGAGCTCAATATCAAACTAATAGTGATTCGGTTGATGTTCCTGGTCCAGGCTGTCGAATGCGCTTTGCACAGCAGAATTTGAAATATATCAATCGGTCAAATGTTCCACTTGTTAAACAAAGATTTTGTTTCACCAAATATTATAGGAATGTCTGAAGGTGCGATTTGAGCAAGCATACGGTGGTATACCAACGTCTCCTGCCGTATATTCGACTGACGCTGCAATGCACCCACAGTATGATGAAGCAAGAGTGATCTTCAAGTGAATAATTTCTAAGAGAGATTCAATTTTAGACCTTCATGTAGTGGGTAAAAATGAAGAACAGAATCCAAGTCCACTGAGTGACAAAGAGACAAGGGAATGGATCATTGGATCCCTTTTGGGCCAGTCTTTCTTATTGCCAGACATTCTTGAAGTCACCGCCAAATTGACCGCCGCTCGGAATGGATTGGCGTGATATATTATAATTGGCGGTGAGCATTTAGTATGTACTGACTTATCGTTATCAACAACCTTCCAAGGTACATGGATAAGAACAGTCGGCCTATACGGCCTCTATACTTGATGAGCTAGGTATTTACATAGTTCTAAGGTTAGCCAGAGGTGATTCAGCTATGATACATTGAAGATGATGACTTTTGTATAAATTTTCTTGGATATCTTCTCTTATCAACATCTAGACAGAAGGAATGATCGATCACAGACCATGGAATTTGGTGGAAGGCATAATGCTACAAAACGACATTTCCATATGTAACATGTGATGTACCCAGTTATATGTATGTACATAGGCACATATGCAGGTAGTTAAGACATGCAGCATACTTCCAATGGTCAACATGTAAAAGCTTAATTTTGGCAAGTGTGAAAGTGCCTCGGGATTAGATTGATTGTATATGTATATGGAGGCAAAGCCATTCCAACCAAAAGGATTACGATAGTACAGCTCTATAGCAGATTGGAGAAAATGAATTGGAAATGGTTGGTTTCATTAAATGACGTTATCATCTTGTTTTTTTCTACCAGGCGGAGTCCTCATGCACCCATATCCGTAGGCTGTGGAACAAGGAGCTCAGCACCTTAAAGAACACTCTTGACCCCATGACGGGGTCCTGATTCCTACTGGGAATCCACACCGGCAATGTAGGAGATGAGGTCAACAACACGGCGAGAGTAACCCCACTCGTTGTCGTACCAGGAGACAAGCTTGACGAAGTGGGGGTTAAGGGCGATACCGGCGGCGGCATCGAAGATGGAGGAGCGCGAGTCACCGTTAAGATCGGTGGAGACAACCTGGTCCTCAGTGTAGCCGAGGATACCTAAAATAGTTTGTCAATATGAGTTGTAGACGTGATCGAAAAAAAAATAACTCACCCTTGAGCTCGCCACTCTCGGAAGCGGCCTTGATGGTGGCCTTGATCTCATCGTAGGTAGCACCCTTCTCAAGGCGACAGGTGAGGTCGACAACGGAGACGTTGGCGGTGGGGACACGCATGGCCATACCGGTGAGCTTGCCGTTGAGCTCGGGGATAACCTTACCGACAGCCTTGGCGGCACCGGTGGAGGAGGGGATAATGTTCTGGGCCGCGGTACGGCCACCACGCCAGTCCTTGTTGGAAGGAGCATCGACGGTCTTCTGGGTGGCGGTGTAGGAGTGGACGGTGGTCATGAGACCCTCGACGATGCCGAAGTTATCGTTGATAACCTTGGCGAGAGGAGCCAAGCAGTTGGTGGTGCAAGAGGCGTTGGAGAGGACATTGATATCCTTGGTGTAAGACTTGTTGTTGACACCCATGACGAACATGGGGGCATCGGCGGAGGGAGCGGAGATGACGACCTTCTTGGCACCACCCTTCAAGTGGGCACTGGCCTTCTCCTGGGTGGTGAAGACACCGGTGGACTCGACAATGTAGTCGGCACCGGCCTTACCCCAGGGGATGGCAGAGGGGTCACGCTCG
Source organism: Penicillium roqueforti (assembly GCF_015533775.1). NCBI lineage: Eukaryota > Fungi > Ascomycota > Eurotiomycetes > Eurotiales > Aspergillaceae > Penicillium > Penicillium roqueforti. Next base: position 492,257 of record NW_024067581.1, read on the forward strand.
GCGAAGAAGGCAACCTTGTGGCCGTTGACAATGAGACCGTCATCAACGTACTCGATGGTGCCGTTGAACTGACCGTGGGTGGAGTCATACTTGAGCATGTAGGCCTATTCCGACGGGAGGTTAATATCATTATACAATCGGTTGGGTTGACCAGAAACATACAGCGTAGTGAGTCTCAATGAAGGGATCGTTGACAGCGACAACCTCGACGTCTGGGTTGAGGAGACTATATTGAGGATGGGTTAGGATGGTTCTCGGGTCATTTTGTTCTCTCTCTCTCTCTCTCCTCCTGCGGGTTGTAACTTACGCATTGCGGAAGACCTGTGATGCTGTTAGTAACTGAAGCTGACCTGTGGTGATCCAGAGAATGACTTACAATGCGGCCAATACGACCGAAACCGTTGATACCGACTTTGACAACCATGATTGCGGTTTACTAGAAGCTGTTAGCTCAGGTAGAGGAAGGACAGACAAGGAAGGATAGAGAAGGGATGGACGTACTGTAATAGTGAAGTAATTGAAGAAAGGGGAAGAAGTGGGATGGAGAGAGAAAAGAAGAAGAGGAAAAAATATCTGGGGGAGGGGGAGGATTAATGAATGGATGACTGACGCAATGGACAGATCACGCCCCCCCGTCTCACCGAATCAACCCTTTCACTCCCACACAGCCCGTCAGATCAGACCGAGCTAGATTTCCCGAATGTTGCCGTTGGCACATCCGCCCAGCAACCCATTTCCGGTTTCATACACCGGGGAAAGCAGGAAGGGCCACGATATTGGGGTCCTCATCTGCCCCTCGGTAGCTCCCGTCTACCAATAGGAGCCCGCTAGACCCAACTGCTCTTCGGGTTCTCACTACGCTTCGGAGCTTTCTCTTGAATCTTTTGCCTATTCGGTGCCTATATTCGGGTATACGGAGATGAGCACGATAATCTTAGGTACAAATATCTGTAGGCGTTCCCGAGGTTGACTAAGGAAGCTATGACGATGTGGTTTGGAGGGGTCGATGAGGGGCAGGAATGTAAGTGATACAACATAGGTCTACAACATATAGAAGGGATTGTCCAGTTAAACCCGTAGAATTAAATATATCATTATTATTATCTTCTTTCGAACGGAAATGCTCGATTCCTCCACTTTGGCGGGCCAACCGTGCCGCTTAAACCACTGCGGTGGACGGATCGAGTATGGTGATCTAACTTGGTGGCTCCCTCCGCCCTGAAAGGAGTCACCGGTATCTCACATGGGGCCACGAGACTCTCATGGTTTTTTATTTGTTGATTGGAATTATTTCATTTGAGCTTGGGAGGGATTTGACTACTGGGGTACCCAATAACTATTCTAATCATTGGATGATGATCAAATGCCGCAACAGCACCAATCACAAAATGAGATCCTACAACCTGTGGTATCTCACTGGTAATCCCTCATGCCTAGGTGGTAGCTGTGGGAGCCCAGACCTCATCAGCCCATATCAACGTAGGATGCGGAGCCGATACACCAGTGGCGCAATGTCCAGATGGGTGCCACGACTGAGCGTCCTTTTGTACAGGATCTAGATCGTACAATCTGGGGGATGGCATGACCACAGGATTCAAGAAGGATTAAAGATATAGTCCAGGCCCGATCCAGAAAAGGAGAGTCTGGACTTGAAAAAAAGGATGAATTATGGATTATGATACAATGGGGAGAAATGAACAGTGTGCTATCATTCATATCGGCCATCGAATACCCATAGCTAGGGGAAATCAATTGATGGCCTAGAGCAACCCAGCGTTTGTATTTATTCCTCCTTGACACCACCGCGCCAGTTCTTCTCGGCCGCCTCGATGGAGGCCTTATCGCTCTTGGGTCCGCCCTGGGACATGAAGCCACCGGCGGCCTTGAAGGGACGGGCGAGATCACCAGTAGCGGGCTTGCCGAAGACGTAGATCTTGGCCAGGTTGGACTCGAAAGCGCCCTTGAGGGGGATGATCGACTGGATGAGGAGGGGGTTGGTGTACTGGAAGTACAGGTGCATCACGCCCATCATGCCGACACCCATCAGCTGGCTGCGGATCAGCTGGCGCAGCTGAGCCTTGTCGTAGTCCATGTTGGTGGTCGTCACGGGCTTGGGCTCCTCGGTGCTACCCATCGTGGGGGGCTCAACGTACTTGAGGGTTGTCATGTCTGGGGAATCGCGTTAGTTTTGGTTTTTAGTCATGGAGCACGCGATCGATCGACGTACCCTTCTTTTGGTTGATCTTCAGGTGGGTGTACAGGTGGACAGCCAGGATGAGAAGATTAGACAGGATATAGCATGCGCGCACCAGCATCAAGACTTGAGGGTCCTCAAAGGGAACCTTCTTGGACAACTGCATCATCACCAAGATGATGGCGAGGTTGGTACTGTGCGACCATGGTCAGTTTCCGCAAAGATAGATGTTGGATTTGAATCGAACAATTGTCGATCAAGCATACATTTGAGGAGACACCATTTTGCCGGACACTTGGACACTTTTCGATACGGGGAAATCGTTGAGTATGGGGGAGACAACGCGAACAAAATTGAAAGCCGCGGGCCACCTGGCATTTCTGGAAGGTCAGGGAGTCGGAAGAACAGTTATCCCGACGCGATCTATCCGCTATCGCCATCTTATGGCCTGAGGCATTTTATCTTGTAGCCTGATACATAAGGCTAGTATATCATGTGACCTCCCCCACTGCCGGTAGCTGGTAGCTGTGATGGTCCAGCTTCAAACCAGACCAGCTTATTTGCAAAACATCAGCACCACCACACCAGTGAACTTATATTTTGGCTTAGAGTTACACAATGGTGTGGGTTATGACAACTACAGGGGTTTCGTATGTGAATACGGCCATGGATGCCGGAGACCTCCATTGCAATCGGACGGCTCAAGGCCACACTTGGCTTCCGTCATGGTCTCCTCGAATACCAAAACTCACTATGGCTTCTGTCTATTTTTGAGATAGAGAAAAACAAGTGATAACCTTCACAGCAACTGATTCCTAGATCATTCAAATGGCTCCACAGAGGGCCATCTATACAGGCAAGAAACCGAATGCTGAGAAAGGACGGTTCCCTTTTCGGACTAGCGCCAAGTGTCTTTTTGGCACAGTCGGCGCCTGGCACATTCTGACTTCTCCATCCATCAACAACGCGCGTATTTTCCGCACTCTGAATCCCCTCCACGTCCCCACCACGGCCAGATCGTCTCGATTTCTGTTTCTATCTGCTGTACCTACCTCTGCGACCGTCTTCGCACATTTATTTCGCAATGGCTGGTGGAAAGGGAAAGTCTATCGGTGGAAAGGGTGGAAAGGGTGATGCTGCGGGGAAAGCCCAAAAGTCTCACAGCGCAAAGGCTGGTCTGCAGGTTAGTGGGATCATGGCTTGTCTATTACTTGGCTAGGAATCATTTCATCTGAGAGTGGTAAAGCGATACGGGCGATGAGTTACTCGATGAAACTGCCTCGAAGACGCGTCGACTCGGTTCCTCTTTGCTGTTCGATAAGGGGTAGTTTCTTTCGCTATACGTGCCGTCGCACGCCCTCTCTTCCGACCATGTTTTCCTCGAATCGCCAACGGTTTCAAATGACGCGACTACTAACCCATTTTCACTCTCCAGTTCCCATGTGGACGTGTTAAGCGTTTCTTGAAGAACAACACCCAAAACAAGATGCGTGTCGGTGCTAAGGGTATGCTATGTCGCTTGGACGGATCTCCGACGTGACCTGTCGCTAACACTTTTTCCCACCTAGCCGCTGTCTACGTGACCGCTGTTCTTGAGTACCTGACTGCCGAAGTTCTCGAACTGGCCGGTAATGCCGCCAAGGATCTCAAAGTCAAGCGTATCACTCCTCGCCACCTCCAGCTCGCCATCCGTGGTGATGAAGAACTGGACACCCTCATCCGCGCAACCATCGCCTTCGGTGGTGTCCTTCCCCGCATCAACCGTGCACTGCTCCTGAAGGTCGAGCAAAAGAAGAAGGGTGGCAAGATCGAGCTCTAAATCAACCTCTGAAAAGTTCCGGAAAAAAATGGGCTGGCAGCGGGAGTAGTCGAGACCTCAACACCTCGACTCCCAGCCCTCCGACCAATCCCGGCCGCCCTTTTTTTTCAGTCCTCTCGTCTTTGTTTTTCATGGCGCTCTACTTTGATATATTTTTTCTGATATTCCCCGGTCTTTGCTTTCAAACCTGCTTTTTTTTCATTCGAGTTCATAGGGCGCTGTAATGGGAAAATGGGGATATCCTGGTAGTGGGAATTTTACTGATTCGATGTGCTTCACCTTCACTGACTATGTGGTAATTGTAGGATTATGTATTGTAGATTTTCACGCAGTCGAATCCCAGGATAATGCTTCCGTGATCGGACCGATTATCACATTCCTGAGGGGTCAAATATTGATAGACACTTGACCTTGCATATAAAGTCACGAACTTTGTTGGCTCCACGGGGGATCGACAGGGACAAATATGCATAACTACGATAAACAACGCAACGGAACCGCGTCATTTGTTCTTGGCATCTATATTTTGGGTTAATAGGTTCGTTTTTACTATTGGAAATTCAGATTGGAAGTACAGAGTAGAGGTTCTATTGTCAGAATATTTACACACAACTATGATCTCGACTCACCTACTGGTAGGATAGAAGTCAGGTTGAAGGTAGATGGATTGAACAGTGAGAATCTGAGTACAAAGGCAAAGGCAATGGAAAAAAAAAGAAATTGCTGGACTGCAAAGACACCAAACAGGAAGAGGAATCCCTTCAGAATGGGAGTTGGAAAAATATATCAACATCACTGACACAGGAATGCAGAAAATGCATCCACACTGCATAAGGTAGATCTGTAGAATCTGCACAGTCGAAGGCAGCAGAATCACAATATAGCTGTTTCAGAAACAGCAGTGGTCCCTGATCACCATTCCGCGAGACGAACGACCAAGGGGAAAGCAGTCAAAGCACGCGGAAAAGAAAGCAAAAAAAAGTGAAAATGAAGAAACAGGCATGTCACAACCGCCTTACCCGGACAGATCGAACATGAATTTCCCCGAAAGATTAGGGGAAAGCGGTTGTCGGGGTAAGACGGGCCAGAAACATTAAAACGGATGCGAGTCACCCCATGTACAAACTAAAACAGACAAGAATATGCAAAATGCTGGTATTGTCGTTTCTTCTGCCATCGGCAAAATGTCTTTTGTGTCATTCTTCGTATGCATCCCATATCACCAGGAGGCGTTCGGGGTCGTGGAGTTCGTTCCGACACAGCATAAATAGAAATCCATGGATTTGCATGCAAGGCGCCCGCAATATCAGAAAGTGTTGGAAATAAAAAAAATATCAGTCCAGAACAAGTCCAGAGTCTTCTTGAAACTGTGTGAGTCGGGGAAAAGTTCAAAAGCGTTCATCCAAACCGCGTGTCTTGGGCTGCCCCAAAAAGAAAGAAACGTCTAAAACTTGGCTAGATCAGCGAAACAGAGGATTTTCTGGTCTTTTTTTTTTGTGTTGTTGTCATCTCGTCATCCCTCATCGAATCGTAAGCCGGTAATTCGCAGAACAGGGACTCGTAATACAAGTCGTATTCATCTCGCGGCAAATCAGTCGGATGCTGGCAATAAAAAGGGGAGTCGCCATCTTCAATAAATTCGTCCAATGTTCTACTCCACAATGATCTCTACTCCGGAGTTGGTGCGGAGTTCATCACTTCCGCGGCTTTGGTGGCCGTTCTGACGGCGAAACCCGGGGCCCTTGTCGGGGGTCGGGCCGCGGGGTTGGCGGACGGGCATGCGCTCCTGCTGGCCGTCATATCCCATACCCATGCCACGGTTGCTTCCAATGGCGCCAGCGTTGGATTGCTGGCTGTCCTGCTCCCAAGAGAACATGCCTCTTAAGCGACGAGGGCTCGAGTTGGGGCCACCGATACCGGTGCCGAGGGAGAGACCACCCAGGCTGTTGACCAGCAGGTTGTCATCACGCTGCATGCCAAGAGAGGAGCCAGACTGGACAGGGGTGAGGGTCGGGGTGTTGGAAGTACCAGTGGGCGCACCCTCATACTGGAGGCGGGCGCCGTTGGACTGCAACGCGGCGGGGAAGCTAGCGGAGGAAGGCACGGGCGAAGGAGTGTAAGATCTCAGGTCGGCAAAGGACTTGGCAGCCCGTAGGTTCTGGCCGTTGGCGAAGTTGCCAGGAGAGTCCATCACGCCCAGAAAGCCCGAGTTCTGTCCACGCAAGGTGTTGAAAGTGCCAGGGCCAGCCTCTTGGCGAGCCTCGCCGAAGTCGATGGTCGCCGCCCGGTTAAGGCCGCGACGACCACTGTCTGACTGGCCAGAGGGCGGGATTGAGGACGTCGGGGGGCTGACATTGGCACCTGCGGCGATCTTAAAGACTTGCACCTGGCGCTGTTCGCCGCTACCACGTGAAGCATGTCCCAAGCCCATGTTGTGGGCCAGGGTGTGAACCGTGCGACGCTGAGAGGGGGTGAGGTTGTGGGGGAAGATCACGGAATCGCGGACAGTATCTTCCTTAAACAGGAGTAGTTGGGAGTAGTAGGAAAGGGTCTGGGTGTCGTTCAAGTCCACATCTGTATTAAAAAAGACATGGTTAGCGACAGGTCGAGATTTCAATAACCTTAAAACGAATGTGTTAACGCACCAATTTTTTGGCCACGCTGGGACACGGGCGAAGGGGAGGTGGCCGGGATGTGCGAGGTGAGTGAAGACATGGAGCTCTGCGTCTGGAGCTGTGGACCACCTCCCATCGGGCGGTGCTGTTCTTCCAACTGGCCACGGCGTTCCCGCTTCTCACGCTCGATCCGTTCGCGCTCCTGCAGGGGAAGCATCTTCTTGTATTCGACTCGCAATTTCCGACCCTGTAGCTCAAAGTGGTTGAGCACCTCGATCACGGTTGCTGTTTCCTCGGCGGAAGTGAAGTTGGCAAAGGCCAGACCACGGAAGACACCATTGTCAAAGTGATAGTTAAATGCGTAGGGCAGGGGGAGGTTGAGTTCCGTCATCAACTGTACCAACTGTTCCTTCTTTACGGCAAAGGGGATATTCTTGATGACAATCGCGGTTGGGATCAATTCATCGTCATCTGCAGAGGACGCGGAGGCTTCCGGTCGCATCGCGCTGCTCTGAATGGGACCAGGGCCCAAATTCGAAAATGCTTGGGGCATATTCGGTTGCTGATCCAACCAAGTCTGGAGAAGCCTGTTAGTACTTTTTTCCTTTTTCGCCTTTTTCGTACCTTTGGACGAGGGGGTCCATTGTCGGATAAGATCAAACATACCGTGGGGAGGCCGGCACGTCCACGGGCATTAGGCTTCAAACTGGCGGAGGCCGAGCGGATTCCTCCGAGAGCTTGAGCATTGGCAAACCCGTTGGGGTTCCAAGTCTGCGAGCCAGATATATCATATCCGTAGTTGTTCTGCAAGGACGGGTTCAAGCGTTCGAGGCGAGCGGACTCGTAACGCATCTGATCTTGCTCATACATGTTGGTCGGCATAGGGCCGTACGCATCGAACTGTCGAGACGGCTGACGGTGTAGGGGTTGTTGATGCCTCTGAGACCCAGGGGAACGCGCAGAATGATCGTGATACATGTCTTGTTGATAACTCATCGAGAATTCCGGAGGGAGGAATGTGAAAATCCACCAAAACCAGTTTTAAGGAAATAATTGTCACTACTCCACCATGAGAGCGACGCAAGGCGTGGAAGTTGAAGAGAAACCGTCGAGGGACGGGATTGTGCGGATGTTTTGGGGGAGGAAAACTTTGGAGTAAAAGCCGATCGGAGGGAGATTCTGGGGCGGAGAACGAGAAAAAAAAAATAAAAAAACGACCAAAAACGACCAAAAATTCAAGACACAAATCCAAGACAGAATATCTTCACGAGATCACGAAATTAAAGGCTTCGTTTTCATTCAAGGGGCTCTTGTTGCTTTGCTGTTTCTTTTTTTTCCCTTTGGCCGAAGGTGACTGGTTCCGTGTGTTCGGGGAATTTCCCTTTGGAAACTGGCTTTCCCAATATCAAGGCCCAGATGAAGGAGACAAAAGACAAGAGAGCGGGGGGAGAGAGAGACGAAAGGAATTCAAGAGGGAAAAGCGGTCCACAGGTCCGCCAAGAACGGAGGGGAGTAAGGAGGTGAGTTGTAGAAAAGACACAGGCACAGACACAGAGAGAGGAGAGGAGAGAAGAAAGAGATGCGATGATGAGAGATCGAGTCCTCAGGCAGAAAGCAGGTGATCCGTTAGATATGCAGCTGTTTTATATTAAACCAGTAAGAAAAAAGGATGAGGAAATGCCATACTTATAGCAACTTATAGTCACTTTATATAGTCCACCTCTCTAGTTTATATTAGATCTTCGACTTTTATTCCCCCCTGGATCTTTATGTGGACTCGCCCAATGAGATTATACCATTTAATCTTCGACTGCATAAACAAGTACACCGTACATTGCAAGTCTAAGTACGGAGTCCCGGAGTGGTAGATATTGCTTCATGCTTGAATTTCTAGTGTATCTCCTTTTCCTACATCCTTCTGGAATCATCAGCATCCTAGATCAGTCGTTTCCCCAACCGTTCCAGTCACCTGAGTAGCTCCTTATCCCAATTCCGAATTCCCCTTAGTCTTTTCTTTTACCAAGGAGCCGGTGCCTCGTTAGGCTCGTCACTAGGCGATTTTAGAGGACCCCGCTGTGGTGGACCACTACTTAGAGCTTCTCATCCCTGAGCAGATTGGGGGAAAAGTATTTCGATTTCACGGAGTACGGAATAATACTCCAGTAGTCCAGTACTCCGTACTTCTGACATACTCTTGCTCATTTGCAGTCCCACGGGTTGCCTGACGTATAGAAGTCGGGGTTCGCGCCCTGCCTCGTGCTTTTGCAAGGGGGTGCACTGCACTATACTGTATGTTGGATATGTGATTCTCTATATTTGATACACCGGCTTGCACTTTGCATATGGAGTATTTATCATGGACTCCGCTTCCTTTTAATTACTGTACGTTGTACTCCCGTACTCCGTATTATCTGAATGTTCCATCTCCTTCAGGGGGGGTTTTCTATTATTACTCCTGAGGTTAGTTTCCCCCCCTAATTTCATTTCGCCCCATCCTTCCACCCAACGCGAATCCATGACTCGCCACCTTATGAACAAGCCACCTGAGTTATTTTAACAGCTCTCCCTAATGGTTCGGCCCAGTCGGATAAGCCACCTTATTCCCCCATCGGCTGCTGCAGCTGAAAGCTAGTATATTGTGTCCCACTCCAGGAAATTGGAACTTTCGTCCGGTACCCACGATCCGCGCATCCCCCGTTTCTAGCGCATGCGTCGAAGCTCCTCAGAGGCTCATATCGTTCAGCTAGAACCCGCTAGACGCTGGTTAAACCATTTAGTGGCAGTGTCAGATCCCGGTCGGGTGGAGCTCCGGACCTCATGTGGCCGAGCTAGAACCCGCTAGACGCTGATTAGAACATTTGCTGGCAGTGTCAGATCCCGGTTGGGTGGAGCGCTGGAGCTCTTCGGCTCGTGGTTACTACCACAATCGTACTCGGAATTGACATCCCCGTCTTCCGTACGGAGTATGGTCGCTGAATTCAGATTGACGCTAGAAAAGACTACGGGAATTTTGGCTTTGGATGGCTCTGATTCGCTCCGGTTGTCATTCCCGTAACAAGTACTCCGTTCTCCGTATGGTTCGGGGAGGTTGACAAGAGGGATCGTATATTTCACACACTCAGGTACATCTGCTGAACCTGCACGACCTTCTGGGAGTTTGCGATCAGCGACCCAAACCCAAGGGAAAATTATGGTAGTGGATTGATCTACAGAGGATCGGGTCGGGTCGCAAGGACATCCGCGTGCTTCAGGAGAAATTCGTGACTTAAGAGGGAAAGCAACCCTGGTCCCTGGCTAGCTCTATGAATCCTAACAACAGGCAGACCTTGAACAGAGGCAAACAGCCCCTGAGGTTCATATCCACACAATTTGAATGAACGGAGGCTAACTTGGACATCCGACATGATCCTCAAGCCTAGGAATAGAACGATAGGTAGAGACTAACCACAGATATTGAACTGCAACTCGTATAGGACCAGTCTGGAACATCAAAGAAAAAAGACAAGGAAAGTCAGACAGCTGCACCAGGAAAAGGCAATATCCAGATGTCATGGCTGACAGTAGGCTCCCCCTGGAAAATAAGACATCCTTCTAACACCCATTCTTGATCTTTGAACTGAGTCAAATTTGTGTCCGTACGAGCCATTCTTGAACCAAGATAACCGGAGTCACGGTCAAAGACATCCTTGAAACGACAGGCTGTCAGTTTCAAGAAGAAACCAGGAAAGGCCCAATAATAACGAGACTAGGCCCTGGAATGAGGCCTGAGATATCAGGCCAAGAAGCAACTCGTCTTGAACGTATTACAACATACATCGTAGGGACTGATGCAAGGCGACAATGGAATATGTAATATTCCAAGGCAAAGCCGTTTGAAACGTTCTAGTGTTGCATGCCAAACCATTCGTTGATCGCATGCAGCATTATGCAGCCTTAGGTCCGCTCCAGTCAAAATATCGAGAGTTTTCTACCTGTAGAATGGCCGGTCGCATAACCAGCCCTGTTGTGTCTTTTTGATAGTCCTATTAGATGTCTTTTTTATCGATATCTTCTTTCTTAAGTCTTCTGATGTAGACGGAAAACGCGGAAAAGGCATGATTTGACTTTTCTATGTATAACCTTTGATATTGAAGTAGTACTGTAGTTAAATATTTCATATATTGCATATTACATGCATCTCTTGAAGCAATTCAAAATCAAAAGATCGACAGTTTCATGATAACAAGATCCAATATTCGACCCGAGTGAGTGACGACTGCCAGACCCACATAGAAAGAGGTTGCACTCGCCGGATTGAGACCTGAGCAGTGATGATGATTTCACTTGAAGCAAATGAAAAGTGGCCAAAAACCAAGCAGATAAGTCTGAACATATTTTCTAGGCGGAAAGGCACCTAAGTATACTGTCAGATAGGGTACGTATATTGCGTGTAGCAACCACGCGGCCAAGCTGACGGGCTGAAGGCTAAGGCGTTCGAAGTGGAGACTAACGTCCAGTTTAAAAGTGCGGGCTTTTCGCTTCGACTCGGAGTTCGATTCGATTTGCTCGATCCTTTCGATTTCTGATCTTCAACCCTCCGCTTGCTGGACAATGCGGACTCTAGCACGAGCGGCTATAGCCATTGCGCTAATTCTAACCCTGTTTTGGGTCAAATCCCACCTCGAATCCATCCTGCAATGGCGAAATGATGAATATAATTCCGATCTTTATGTCCTAAATGGCGATGCGTATATCGAGCTGGTCTCGGCCCATACTGCGACGCCCGCGACGCCATCACATACCCAAACCCGGAGGAAATGGTCCCCCACGGCCCGACCAACTCCTCGTCTAATGATAGCCAATCCTGAACCGGAGCGCATCCCCGTCGATGTCCCCGGTGCTGAATGGGCGGGGGAGCTATGGTTCAGATCTGAAGAGGAACCCGAATTCTATGATTCAAACGGATTCGACGATGCCCAACTACTCGCTCCAGTAGAGCATAATGATGTCATGGCACCTTCGTCTACTGCCCCTTCTCGTCCAAAGGTCACTCCGAAATCGGATCGCATCATTATTCTGGGGAAGATGTCATACGAAGACACTGATTGGCTCGAGGATCAGCTGCCAGAGTATGCCCCCATAGACCAATCACTAGTCGATCACAACCGTGCCAATTCTAACTGAATTCTAGATGGCAACACGCAGTTTACCTCGTTGATGACCCCGAAGCATCCCTGCAAGTCGAGCAAAACAAAGGCAAAGAAAGTAGTGCCTACCTGCAATACATTTTAGACAACTACGACAAATTGCCCGAGTACATGGTCTTCCTCCACGCTCATCAATATAGCGGCCACGTCGAATTTTGGGAGCAGGACAATGTGTTGACCGTCCAAAGACTGCAACTCGACTACCTCCGACGAGTTGGATATCTCAATCTACGCTGTGACTGGAGTCCCGGGTGTCCCGACGAGGTCCAGCCATTTCGACAAACGGCTGGTCGCACGACCGAGCTTGCCTTTGCGGGTGCTTGGATCCGTATCTTTAACAACACCGATGTGCCTGAGATAGTTGCTACGCCCTGCTGTGCTCAGTTTGCTGTGACCAGGGAGCAAGTTCTCCAACGCCCACGGACCGCCTATGAGTCGTATCATAATTGGCTTATGACAACCGAGTTGGACGACGAGACGAGTGGTCGTGTCTTTGAGTACATCTGGCACATTATTTTCGGGCAGGATCCCGTGTTGTAAGTTGTAGCCCACAAAAAAAGCCCAGGGAATTGATGTTAACCCGACTGTGAACAGTTGTCCGGAAAAGGCTCAGTGTTACAAGGATGTATATGCCATGGATTATGAAGAGTCGGCTATGAATTTCTTTGATGATGGCATCTGGGGCAATTGGTACGATGAAGCACCTATGGACGAAATACCTATGGATGAAATACCTATACACCCAACGCCTGTGAAGGAAACACCTGTACATGCGACACCTACACATACAACACCTGTGAATAGGATATGATTGTATTTATCTAACGGATGGAGAGCTTCTGGGATGTATCAATACCTGGACTTGCGCTAAAGTTCAATCTGACTGCTTTTTAGTTCTGTTCCTGTATATTATTTCCCTTTTCTGCTTATTCTAGCCAGTCATTGACATATCCTCCCCAAGTGTACTCGATCATAGCTATACTTTCTCTCACTCGGGTCTTTTCCAAAAACTCGAAACTGTCAATTGCTTATACTATGGATTATATCAATACTGGACATAAATCATCGATATCATCTGAAAATTCAAAGGAAAACATTGGACATATTCATAAACCATCGAGTATACCTTCACTGACTTATCTCTGACCGAGCTCCAAATCCGTTGACTCACAGCCAAGCAAAAGCCATCAGCCCCATGAATCCTAACATGGATGTAGCACCGGGAGCCGAAATACTAGCTGCAGCATCAGGAGTAGGAGTAGGGGAGGATGCAGAGCCTGATGAGGCACCGGCGGAGTCAGAGGATCCGGAAGAGACAGATGAAGTAGAGTCCTGGCTGCCTCCGCTGGTGCTAGAAGAGTCAGTTATGGTTGCCGTGCTTGAAGTAGCAGTGCTAGTAGATTCTGTGCTGGTAGATGTGCCAATCAAAGTAGTGGCAGCAGCAGAGTAGGTAGTCGTAGTAAGCGAGCAAGAGCGGACAAGGTCAAGGGCCTCTGATTAATGCATTAGATTTATTTTGTATCTTATTAGTGTATTCACATTATACACACCGTTATCGTCGTCATTATCATCGTCGTCGTCGTCATCATCATTGTCGTCGTCGTGGTGAGTTATGTTATGGTTGCGCCTGTCGGTTTGATACTGGGTGATGCAAGCGGAGCAGAGCGGAATCTCGGTTTTGGCAGCATCCCAATCACAGATGCATTGGATCTCAGCTGAATCTCGTTCGTATTTGGCATCACAACTCTTGGCAATTCCGACGACAGAGCTGCAGGCAGGCCAGCAGCGGTTGGGGACATCGTCACGGTCCAACTTGGATGCAATTGCAATGCTAGCAAGTAAGAGACCGCAAATAGGGAGGAGCTGCTGAGTATGCATGATTGTTGAAGTTGATGATTGTATAATAAAAAGGAATTTAATTGTGTCTTTGTTCTTGACCGAAAGCAATGGCGAGGATTCAGGACATATTTATATTGTTGAAGTTGATATAACTCTTGTTCGCTAAGCCCACTCCAAGCAACTGGGTAATTTATTTTCGCTCTACATGTAGAAGATATTATTGTCGGCATTCTCCGCACGCATGGTCAGAGTTCTGAGATAGAAAACAGACCTCCAAGGTGTGTCCACCCTTGTATCGACCAGCGGAGTGCCGCCAATGTTGATTGTGTAAAAGTAGCTGCCTGGTTTATGCCATCAGCCAAGACTGCGCCAAGAGCCTGAATGGAAATTCCGACGAGATAGTACTAATAATATCGTGCATTTGGGTTCTGCGTTTGGTATATTTTTCTATCAATATGCAGGCACCGTGGCTATGCTCTATCCCTGACTGATCTGGCCCATTCTGAAGGTTTACAATCTTTCACTTACTCCATACTTCATACACCTCTCCATTTGCCAAGGAAGGGTCTTATTCCACTCCGGAGATCCTATACGGACAAGCCCACCTGGGCAGTGTCTAAGCCACATTGTGGGGCTAATCGGTGCATACCATTCAAATTCTGCAACCTTGACCATAGGTTAATCGACATGCTTTGTTGTAGCTGTGCGGAGTACTCTATATCAAACTTTGAGTTCGAGAAATCAAGTTTAAACCTATATCAAGTGGAAGAAGCTGCCCATGTGGGTTGCCGATAGCCACCATTCTGCTATATATAGATAGCCCTGAAGTATACAAGCGACGATAGGTGCTATATGAATGGTTAATCTCCAGGCTTCAGGATTCTTCAAAAGTTCTTAAATTACCGCTTGTCAGTCTATCGACACCATTCGATATGATCTTGGCGGCATACCCTTGACGTCGCTCGAAGTAGCTTGGTAAACAGCTAGTCCAGACTAACCGACTATTGATAATTTTGCCGAATTTGAGGAGATCTAGTGGGCTTATTCGAGTCGCCATCAATAACACTCACGAACCGACGAGATATGACCGGCAACGTGTACGAGTTGGCCAGGACAGGGCTCAGTAGAACTCGCATATTTGGTCGCAATGGCCTCAATAACCGCGTTCTGGAGATCACCCTTGCCCTCTAATATTTTGAATGGCAGCTCTGTCCTGACCCGATCGGTCATGGAATATACAGCAGCCTGTCCGAGACCTGCAGCACTCAATGCAACCATAGCAGCCCCTGCAACTTCTTTCAGTCTCCGAATAAAATTGACATAATGCTGCTGCCGTGGCGATCCTTCTTCGGTAGCTGTGGCGTTGAGGTGCCTGAAAGCACCCTTCACACGCTTTGCTTCCGTAGCTTTGAAACCCCCCCTTTCCCCCGCGAGCTCTGACACGCCCAGGAGCTTACGAACAGCCTCATTCACTGTCAGTGACTTTGGGCGATTTGCTACATGCTGAAATGATCGGGCCATCTTGTTTGATAGTAAAACAGTGGGAGGTCCTACCGAAATTCAGGTAAGATCGATGGGAAAGTTGCGATGTGATGGGCTATCGGCGGAAATCGATCGGAATCAATGGAAAGACGAATTGTAATCACGTGGCATATCACATGGCCGCAACTATCATGCGGTATTACGTTGGAAAGACTGTGAAGAGTCTGCTTGGAGTGGGAAGAGAGCTAGAATATCCTAAGAAACGTGGCTCACTACCTAGCCTTAAATGTGAGGCGAGATAGTCTCAGCGTAGCATGTGCAAATTGACCGAGTGAATTTCTTTGACTTGGACAGCGAAGCACAATCGACTGTTACCTCACCTGCATATTGGGAGCATTCGGTGTCAGTTGGCTATCAAGTATTCTATGGCGTAACTGGGATATCTTCATTGGACCAGCAAATCAACTGGCGTTCTGAACTTGAGAAGACTTGGGAAGAATTGATAACTGGCTTCGAAGACGCACATATGTTGCAGCCACATAGTTCTTTCAATGCTCCTATTGGAACTATCAATCTTCCTGGCTATACTAGGGTCGTTCTAAGAACTTGTGCAGAAACGGGTGTTGCGTTGTGTCTCGCAATCACGGAAATCAAATTCTGATGCTATATATACTAAGTATTACCATCGTATATAAGAAGAAAGAGATAAAAAATGTTAGGAATTGACAAGAAATATATGTGGTTTGCAGGAATAACTAGAGAAATCGGTAAAAATGGGTCTATATCGGCAGTTTCTGAAGTATTCCCGTGACTTTGATCCAGAGTCCATAATCAACTTGTGCTCAGCCGCGATTCCGATATTGTCGTTGCTATGAGGTGCCAGATTGACTAAGAAGAAAGAGCACATTCAATTAAATAACTAAGATAGAGAAAGAATGAAGAAGCACATTGCAAAGTAGAAGCAGTTGATATAGTTGAGCAAACTTCGAACGTCTGGCTTAGCTATCTAACAAACAATCTACTTAACTAGTTATGTGAATGCAAACTAGTAAGCGAGCAAGCAAGCAAACTTGAATGCCTTTAGGGTTGCCGTGCCCAGGTGAAACCTAACCATGTTGTTAGTAAGAAAGCGTTGAGGTGGACCCCCGCAATCATAACATCATTTCCAAGTTAAACGTACTTCTGCTCTCATTTCTAATTCAATCAAAGCTACCCAATTAAGTACCCCTTCTCAATTCCCCCATCGACATAGATGACTCGAGCAGTCGGGAAGATGTGGGAAAAATACTGCTTGCGTCCAACTCGGGGCACTATCTCCACCACCATCCCAGTTTTCATCTACGGCACAGCCTGGAAGAAAGACCGCAGTGCTGATCTGGTTTATGGTGCAATTAAAGCCGGTTTTCGGGCTGTGGACACAGCGGCCCAACCCCGCCATTACCAAGAGCATCTCGTGGGGGATGGCATCCGCAGAGCAATTGCTGATGGGATCGTCGGCCGAGCAGACTTATACGTGAGTGGACAGCTGCGATTTTTAACTTAGATATATTCAGGATTGATAGCTAACCATGATTAGGTGCAAACCAAATATAGTCCTGTCTCGGCACAAGACCTGGCCAATATGCCATATGATCCATCAGCGACGGTGACTGACCAGGTCCATGCATCTATCAAATCTTCATTGCATAATCTTCGCTCAAATGTTGACCCCGACTCCGTGGATGATGCCTACATTGACACCGTGATCATTCATTCGCCACTGTCAACTTTAGCCCAGACCCTGGAGGCCTGGCACGCCCTTGAGACCTATGTTCCCCATCGCATCCGGAATTTAGGAATCTCCAATTGTACATTGCCTATACTCCGAGAATTATGTACGTCGTCGCAGACAACTGTGAAGCCATCAGTGGTACAGAACAGGTTCTACGAGGATACTCTGTTTGATGTCCCCCTGCGCGCGTTCTGCCGCGAGAATCAGGTCATCTACCAAAGCTTTTGGACTTTGACAGCAAATCCGGACCTCGTTCGCTCTGAGCCAGTGCAGAAACTTGCTCGCCATGTTAAGATAACTCCGGCTGCTGCTTTTTATACTCTGGTTATGGGCTTGAAGGATGTGGCAGTGCTGAATGGGACCAAGAATGAGTCGCGCATGAAGGAAGACTTGTCTGCTCCTAAACAGGTCGAGGATTTCACACAGAAGCAACCTGAGTTATGGCAACAGATTTTGACGGAATTCCGGGGTTTGATAGGGGAATCTAGTTGCATATAAAAACTTGAGCAAGCCGTGTCAAGGCTTCTGCGGGGAACAGTTAGTGCTCAATGGTAGTGCTTACTGCAAAAATCAAATAATCGAGTAGATGTAAGTATGAAATGGCATCTTGAAATTGCAATTGTGAACTCTAGGCTCACGATCCTGAGATAGCGACCAGTTCATCTGTACTGATACCTGACAGACACGCGCGATCACATGGCAAAATGAGGTACTTGTAAGTACTCGTCACCACTTATCTTGCTGACTCAGTCAACGCCATCCGTGGCCGGACCGGGGCAACTTGGATTTGCCGCCGAGTGGCATGAGGGTTCATATTGATCTTGTTGACAATATAGCTGCATTCGTTTGATTTTCTCTTGGTCTTCCTACCTTGTGCCTCTAGAGCTAAATACTTGCCATATCAACTCATTCACCGCCCAGTGGGCGCTTTCTGCTGCAGCCTCCCGCCTTATTCTGGATGTTGGACAATTCACGCGCCCATTGAGCATCATCTGCCTAGTATTGATCACTGCTGGTCCTTGATTTGCCGCCTGCTATCGATTCCTGTGATCCTTCGTTTACTTCAGTGTCGATACGACAAATTTCGCGCTCTGCTCAGTGTTATCCACTTTTTCCACCTCTCGCTTCTGTGGTCAAAGCCGTCGACTCAAATTAGAACCGACTTGGATGAAAAACTTCCTGCATACTGAGTTCGCTTCCGGTTCCTTTGTCTCCTAGGCAAATTTCCTGCGGCCAACTCAGTCTCCTATTCAGAGACTAAAGAAAATCGAGATACAATTCTATATCGAACCCCACCGCGATAAGAGTCATTACGCCAGCTTCTTCACGATGAGCTCGCAAGGAATGACCCGCAAGAGACCAGCACCGGGAACAGTACCGCCCGTCCATCCTCAGATGAACCCTGTACCGAACTTTCCGACCACTGCGAACCCCGGGTCTCAGCTCTCGAACGATCAATTCTTACAATGGGGCCAGAACCCCCCCGTCAATGCCATCAATACCTCCGCCTTCTCTGATCCCACCTACAACCCCGTGGCCTTTTCCTCACCGCAGGATGTCTCTGCACCTGCTGCGACAGCATCCAATCAACTCGCCCGCCGACAAGCGAACCAGGTGGTCAGCCGAAATCGTGGCTACGAGCAACCTCCTGCTTCATATGTGGAAAATGGAGGCAACAATGGAAATGGGGAGAGTGGCGCATGGGGGGAGTCTCTAGAGGAGCTCTATCGGCGAGCCTTGACTGCGAAGAGAGATTCACAGGCAAAACGAAAGCAAATCCCGCCATTTGTACAAAAATTGAGCAGGTATGATCCGACCTATCGCTTTGTGATCAATTATAGGGCTAACGAATGATCGCAGTTTCCTAGATGAATCTAAGAATACGGAACTGATTCGATGGTCTGATGATGGCAATTCCTTCGTCGTCCTAGACGAAGATGAATTTGCGAGAACATTGATTCCCGAGCTCTTCAAACACAATAACTACGCCTCATTTGTCCGACAGCTGAACATGTACGGCTTTCACAAGAAGGTCGGACTTTCCGATAATTCAATGCGCGCCAGCGAGCGGAAAAACAAGAGTCCCAGCGAATACGCCAACCCCTATTTCAAACGAGGCCACCCTGATTTGCTATGGCTCATCCAGAAGCCAAAGAACGCTGGGGGTGGCGGACATGCGAGCAAACCTAGCAAGGGCGGCACGCGCGTGAAAACGGAGGATATTGAAGATAACGAGATGGACGATTATGTCGAAGAGGGTGCACCGGCCCCTCGCGATACCCGTGCTCCCCGACCACAGCAATTGTCATTAGCCACAGACAGCTCAGTACCTAATGATCAACTTTCTGGAGTGTATCGCGAACTTCAGGCGATTCGTCAACAGCAGTCAATCATCTCAACTACAATCACCAGGCTGCGAAAAGAACACGAGCAACTCTATGCGCAGGCAGCCAACTTCCAAGAGCAACACACTCGCCATGAGAACTCCATCAATGCCATTTTAACATTCCTTGCAACCGTGTATAACCGCAGTTTGCAGGGGGAGGGCGGGCCACAAAATCTCGCCAATTCTTTTGCGGGAGCCATCTCGCAGGACCAAGGAAACATCGTGGATGTTGATGATGACTACCTTAACAATGCTCTAGGATCAATGGCTAGCCCGAGTGCCCAGAGAACAATGAAGAAGCCGCCGCTACTTTTGAAGGCTCCGCCCGCAGCGCACGCGTATAATAATCGACCCTCAACAATTTCACCGTCAGGCAGTGGCTCCTATGACACGCGGTCTCGTGGTCATGCTCGGCAACCCAGCGCCAACCAGCACGGCCATGTGGAGGAGGTGTTTGACCACAGCCCACGTACTGCAAACGTTTCTCCGGGACAGCCGACAGACCAGAATTCCCCTCAACGGGACATTATGTCTGTAATCCAAAATTCCAATGCACGCAATGGGCTCTCAACAAACTTCTCCGAGTTCCCCAATGTGCTCTCCTCCCTCGAAAACCACGGTGGTAATGTTCCCCTCACGGCAAATCAACGCGCCGATATGCTTCGACTCATGGCCAACGAAACAAATTCATCAGAACCCAACGCTGGCGTATCGCCCAACAACGCGCTTATCTCGCCGAATCCACCCCTTATGCCGCACAACTACTCGGGCAGGCTAGCCAGCACACGACAAGAAATCGACAACCTAGTCAAGATGCAAGCTGAGCAGGATCGTTCTGTCCAGAACTTGACTAGTCTTCTCCAGCCGCTGAGCCCGAATGGCACCATCCCCGGTATCGATAGTGAGGGCAATGTACCTCCTCCGCCGCTCGACCTTGACCAAATCTTCAACAACGACTATTTCACCGACATTGGAGACACAGGGTCCGATATGAAGAAACAGGAGAATCCAATGGACCATTTGGGGGCAGGCCAGAATACACACGATCCTATGGGGACCACCCAAGGCGATGATACCAACGACCTGTTCGATTTCGATCACATCCCTACCGAGCCTGATCTTTTTGAAACCCCTCATAATGCGCAGGGTGATCCCACCTACAACTATGGTTTTGACGGTGTTGGATACGATGAATCTGGGCGTGTGATCGAGCAGCTGACGGATAGCGAAACCACCAGCCCCACAGCCACGGGAAATTCAAGCGAAGCTGTAAATGATGGTGGTAGTGCGTCGAAACGGCGCAGAAAGGCGTGATTCTGCCGATAGCATGAGGAAGATCAGAACGGAGCAGATTCACAACCACGGTGTGGATGTGGACAAAACTTTCGGCGATTAGGCGTTTTTCTTGTTGATATGAGGTTTCACATACCTGGAGATGTGACTAGGCTGTAAAAACCTATGATGATCCATGAATGAACCAATTCCTGGAATTTTAATGAGATACCTTTGCTTTACCTTCTTCTTCCTTAATGAGTTTAATGTACATAGGTAGAGGTTTTTCCAGAACTTTTCGGAACCCTCGCTCCTCCCTTTTTTTCTCCCAGTTGCTTCATCATCTTATGAGTCCATCGAGCACTGACTTTCTACAAAACATGTGCCATATTGTGCCAACGGTTGATCACGAGATCTGGTTTGCCTTTCCACGCCCTTCGAAGCTCCAATCTATCCTCACCTTCACTCCTAGCTCATTAACAAAAACACGAACCAAGCCAGGGTTCTGCTGGAACCAACGCCTAGCCTGCACTGCATCAATGCCAGGTTGCACCAGCTTCTCGGCCAGAGGCCCCGTTTCAATCCCGCCGACAGCCGTTATCCATAGCTTGTCGCCCACGGCTTTCTTGACCTCCTTGGCCAAATGCACCTGGTAGGCAGGGCCCGGTTTGATAGCAATCGCGAACTTGTCTTGGGATGGATGCCGCCTGAGCTGATATTCACCAAGTCAATGCCACATTCGGCTAAGAGTGGGACGAGTTGAACCGATTGAGGCTGTCCAGCTCTCGGGAAAGTCTTTCTTCAATTCATCGTTACTGAATTCGAACCAATCAGTCGCACTAATTCTGATCATATAGAGGCATTGCTTCCGGGATGCTAGCGCAAATTGCCTCCAAAACTTCTAGCAGTAGTCCGATTCTGTTAACGCTTCCATTAAATTAGCGGAGCACTGGTTCAGTAGTGTTATGCACTGATCACACCAGAGGCGTGACCACACCAGAGGCGTTGTTGTAAAACGTAAGCCTGTGGCATCACCGTCCCTCTATTATTCTCCTCCCAAATCTTCAACTCGAATCTCTGACTTCAACCCTCTAACTCCCTCGCTAACTAACTCTGTAATTGACTTGCAAATGCCTCCGCGTCGCCATCGACCAAAGCTCTCTCTGTGGGTCCGTTTTCGAAGATGGCTTCGCTACTGGAGCTCACCTCTCCGGCTACGCGGTAGTCTCATTCGACTCAAACACCAACACAAATACCCCATACTGACGCTCCTTCGCTTGTTCATTCCCTATCCGTCCTGGTACTTCCCGATCCCGGAACGATTTTCTCTTCGCGAATTGATTGAAGACGAAGAAAATGGGACGGGGATAATCTCTTCCCATTTTGGCGCCATACATAATCTTCGCTGTATTCCGATCTGGCGAATGCGGGACACGCCATTACGGTCTATTTACCGGCTCTACGAGCTCCATCTCGCGGATCGGTATGAGCTGATGGGCTATGAAACCGAGTATTTCTTTTTCCAGAGAAACTGGAAGCTTGGAGATATACCAGACCCGAGAGATCCTGATCCGCTTCGTTATGCGATGGTCGCTTCGATCACGGAAAAACTACACGAAGCAGTTAACTGGAGGTTGAGCCTCGGTCTGCGGAGAAATCGGGAGCACGTCTATCGGGAGGAGGACGGAGACCCATGGCCTCCTTTCATCCCTGAAGAACTGCCAGACTGGACGAAAAGTGTGCCGCCTATGGATAAAGATCTATTGAGACGCTCAGTACCACCAGAGTCACTGGATGCCGAGGGGAATCTGGTGCTCGAGAAGAATGGCAAAGGCCCTAATTTTGCACGGCGCAATATCATCACCAACACAGGTTGGTTCTATACAATCTAAGAGCACACTTGAACAGTTGTCATATCAATCATCAACTTCATGGGTCGAATTCAATTGAATCAGCGAGCGCTAGCATCCGTGACATCCTCTTTGAAGATATCCTCGTCATATTCACGACGTTGGGCGTCAGCCACTTGATGCATTGTCCTATAGTCGGGAATCACGTCGAACCCGTTCATATTCATTGTCCGGATGGTCTCCAAATCCAGCGGGCCATTATTTCGGGTTCTCGGTTGCTTCAAAAGAGCAACTGCATCCGTCAGATCTAGATCCGCCTTTCGGTCTCGCTTCGCAGCATATATCCTCCTCAATTTACGCTCCAGGGCCCATTCAATCGGAGCGGCCAAAATTTCGAGGTTTTCTCCTTTGAACAGCGTTATGTCCTGTTTCTCGGCTAGTTCAAACAAGGTCTGTCGAGTCTTCTTCGTTACGAAGATAGCTACGGCTTCTTTGATCCAGTCAGTGGGGAAGTGTAGTTTCTCTGCCACAGACATGACAGCCTCATGGAAAGCATTCTGTATCTCCTTGTCATCGGCAAACTCGGGATCGATCAGATAATCGACATCGCCTGTGCTCTCGCGATTCTTGAGATAGGACACCGCAAGGAACCCACCCGCACTGATCAGTCGGATGGGCGCGAATGCAATGAGCCAGTCATCGCGACCCATTGCACTATCGAGTGCTAGAAGGCCTTTTTCTTTTCGTAAAGTTGGCGCCAAAGACAGCCTCTGTATAGTAGTGTTTTTGGGTGTATCTTACCCTCTTCAAAATTCTTCGAATCGAGATATTTCTTTCGATCAGTCATGATGGACACTGATTGAAAAAACGAGAAGAAATATGAGTTTAGCCGATGAGATCGAAAAATGGACAGGAGATGAGATTTATATGGCAGAAGCCTTCCAAGGTTAGAACCCCATACATCGTCATTATGGTGTGTTGCTTTCAATCATCATTGGACACATGGGATACAGGATGCAACGAAGCTGCGAGGCGAACAGAATAACCAATCCCAGGAGTCCCTGGAGATGCGCGTGTCTTGAAACTGCCTTTTTGTAACGTTGGAAGACGCCGGCACTTACCTGCAGGGCATGTAGCGTCTGGCTAATAATATCCGACAAGTAAGATTCTAGTACATATGTGGGATCAGGATATTGATAGGCTAAGATGGAAAGACTTGATATTGAGAGAATAAGATCATTCAGCGCCCCTTATCCCATTCCAAATCACCGACTCGCTCTCGTTTACGCTCGCGCTCTCTGTCGCGTTGGAATCCCCGCTTTCGCCCAACCACTTCCTTCTCGCGCTCGCGAGGATCAATCACCATAAGTGAATCTGCCTCACCTCCATGCTCGCGCTTCCAGTTCAAGTCTTTGCCTAGGGTATCTTTCCCAAACCGGAGTTCATGCGAGAGCCAACCGCCGTCTTGCTGTTCGGGGTCGTCCGCCTCTGCCTCGGGGTCATCCCATGCCTGGCAGGATTGGCAGTTTGCAATGAAGTGCAGGTCGCAGAGTTGGGCCTCTTCGTCTTCTTCGTCTTTCTTTTGATTTTCGGTGTCTTTGTCGATGTGACTTTTGCTATGTGATGGTGTGGCAGTTGGTTTGGATTTGGCTCCTTCGAGCTTGGCTTTGAAGGCGTTAAAGAGCTGCAATGCTTCTCGTTCAGCGGCGCTACTAGGTCCTGTCCCGTTACGACTGGAACCATTTGCGGTTCCTGGAGGTGGCCGTTTCCGTCCTCGGATGGAGGTCTCAGGGATCATGGCTTCGAGTGCAGACTTCTTTCGGCCTGTGTCCTTAGGAACCAGGTCAACGTCGCGGCGCATTGACGCCATCAGAGCGGCAATCTGAGCGTTTGTCCGCGACAGCTTGGACTCCTTTGCGGGTGGGGCGTCCGGGGTCGGAGACCGAGTAGGCGACTCAGGGTCAGGCAGGGGGAGTTGTGTTTCTGGATCTGGTGTCGTTGGGCGCCTTTTACGCTCGGTAGATGGCGATCTATCTAGAGATGGCGACCGGGGCCGTTTGCGCGGCTGTGATGGAGCATCTGCTCGGGGTTTGGGGCTTGATGCGTCGGGCTTTGCACCTGGCGCATCTACGACCAAATTGGTGTTGAATTTCGGCTTCGCTGGGCGCATGGGTATTTCTTCGTCTCCATCGTCTCCAAAGCTCAGAAGCGTCTTCCCGCCTTTGGGTCCCTTCTTCTTTTTCTTGGGTGCACCTTTATCCGCCTTCCCGGCAGTTGAGACTGTCTTTCTGTCCTTTAATTTGCCCTCCAAAGGCCCCAGTTCTCCAACCTCGCAGGATGTCACCTTAATCGGATAAACAGGACGCTCGGTGCCCGCAATGCGCTCGGCGTCTGCAATCTTCAACACATTGTAGATACTGTCCCCTTCCAGTCTCCCAAAAATTGTACATTGCCCATTCATCTCACGCTCCGTGTTCGCTAGCGTGATGAAAAATTGACTGCCGTATGTCCCGTCCTCGCTCTTGGCCATTCCTAGCAAGCCACGTCGGTTGAAACGTAACCGACTGTGCAGCTCATCGCGTAGAACGACGCGCTCATGCGGGTCCCGAGCTTCAGGATCAAACTCGAATTCCGGGTATTCATAGATAGAAGTTCCGCCGGAGCCAGTGCCGGTGGGATCACCGCCCTGGATCACAAAATCGGGGGCCACCCGGTGAAAGATTGTGCCGGCATAGTAGTTGTCCTTGCAGTGCTGAAGGAAGTTTTTGCAGGTGAGAGGGGCCTGGTTTGCGAAGAGCGCGAGCTGGATGGGGCCAACCGTTGTGTTGAGCGTCGCAGACGCAGTGGGATTGGGCTCGCTGGCGTATTGGGTAGACATGATGGGCAAGTAAGCTACCGGTTTACGGCGCGTGCCACAAGTGATGTAGCCTGAGGATTTGGAGTGTATTCGGGGATAGGGACACCCTCTTATAGTGTTGCGATTCAATGTGTTGGTTTCTCCGATCAAAAGCTCGGAGGGAACGTCATGGCACGTGACGTTGATCTAGCCCTTATTTACTTGGTGTCTAAGGACAGTTTTAGGAACATAAAACTAACTGAACAAGGAATGAGCATCATTTCTTTTGACTTCAGCACTACGTGACACATTTCGCACATTTCCTGCAGTATCGGAATGAGACCCCAAAGCACCTATGCCTGGCTAGGCAGCATGGGATGGGAGTTTGAGCGTTGGGCATGGAATTTTGTCGCATTTGGGAATGATCAATAGCAGAGGGGGCCAAGACATTTTCGGGTGGGTATTTTGATTTGCTGGTGGGCATGTCGAGCGCATGCTGAGGATTATCAGGATTGAATGTTTGGCAGTGGGTGCTGTAGGTGGTTGAATGATCCGAGGAAGATCCACTCCCGGCTCACCGAGTCGTCAGTCCGAGATCTTGCTTTGTGAGAAGATATTTGTCGTTGGCAAATGTCTTTTTTCAGTTGGGCAGTCGAAGCTTGCGTCAGCCATTGAGAGGCTAATCTTGGAAGGACATGTCGGCTAGATGGGATCCAAGAAAATGGTGGAGACTTGGGATCATCATTACCGGAGTGTTGATAAAGATCGAGATGAACGGCCGTAGGTAAGTCGCATGGGGAGTGGTCCAGTATTGTCGCGTAGGGTAAGATTACTGATAATCGTGGTGATTTATCGCGTGGGATATTGCTTGATGGAACCCAACGGAAGCTCAAGCTTCAGTTCCAGCAAGTCAGATTCACACCGGCCGTCCCCTCCGCCCGGGGTTGTGGAACAATCATCTGCTTCTGCATCTGGTCCTGTTCCTGGTGCTGGTGCTGCTCTTGATCCGAAGCCCTAGCATGAAGGCCTAACTTGAACCGCAGACGGCGCAAAGTGCGTTCGGAGATAGCGTAACCTTCTTTCTGCAACATGTTGAGCATGGCTTTATCGGTCAGCCTATCCTGTATAAAAAGCATCTTAATGCGCGCATGCAAAGCCTCGTCGCCTGTCGTCGTCCGGTGTCGCTTGCGGATGCCCCATTTGCGAAGGCGGGACTGGATGGTTCGTTCCTTGACTTGGATATTGTGACAACTTTCGAGGGTACGGCTGATAGAGTCGCTACTGATGCCATGGTGGTACAGAGTAATGATATCATCCCGGTAGGGTTCTAAATTGATTTGTTGGCGAGGCATTCTGGGGTTAAGAAGAGAAGAGAAATGCGAAGAGAAGAGAGTTGGGGAGTTTCGAGTTGTTGACCCAAGGCGGTGAATCTGCGGAATAGTCACTTGTCTTGATATGGATATCGTGATGTTTTTCGATGTTTTCGAGGTGAGACAGATGTGATTGAAATTACTATTATGCTCATTGGCTTGGCCAGGGACCTGAAACTGCAAATCGAAAGAAATTGGATCAGATACGCTTCACGGAACATCCCGATACGATTACATACTACTCTAGGCTCTCAGATGTCATGGATTGTATAGTGCGAAAAACAGATTCAACTTATTATTGCATTTCATAGATTCATTACGCATTGCAATCTTACCAAGCAAGTCACAATCTCGGGATTCACCCATTGATCTGATCCATTCGGAGAAACCAACAATTCAAACCTTTTTACCCGCCTCCATCACAGACGAGCTCATGACTTCAGGGCTAGGACTAGCCTTGTTCCGCTTTGCAATGCGGAAGCCACCAAGTAGGAAGAAGATAGCCTGCAGACCAAGAATCACTGCGAGGGTAACCATGGCACCAATGACGCCCGCCACAGCGAGTGACATTCCCGAGCCACCAGTGCTAGAGGTACTAGCAGAGCCGGAGTCGCTGCTGGTGCTGTCCGAACTGGCGCACTTGCCGTCGGTGTTGCCACACATGGTACACCACTCGTCATCGGAAGTAACGGCGATCGC
The DNA here is from genome assembly GCF_015533775.1 of Penicillium roqueforti. Lineage (NCBI taxonomy): Eukaryota > Fungi > Ascomycota > Eurotiomycetes > Eurotiales > Aspergillaceae > Penicillium > Penicillium roqueforti. The sequence goes on from NW_024067581.1 coordinate 519,576, forward strand.
CTTGGTCTTCGAGGCAAAGTCGTCCCAGGAAAGAAGCTCGCTTGATTGACCGTACAATGGGTATACGGTAGGCTCAGAGGAACCGGTAATGGTACCATTGTGGAACATGAAGCGCACGCTCAGGTCGGACTTGTCAGTTGGGAAGTCGGTGCCACTGGCATTGGTCACCAGCTCGAAGACCATTGACGAGGCGTAGTCCGGGATTCCGGTGAAGTTGACGGATGCAGCAGGCATCTGCAAAAGACCGAAAAGGGAGAAGATGGTGCCATAGGAGCCGAATCCGATGCTCAGCTTGGACGTGCCCTTGGTAGTGATAGTTTCGTTAAGTCCGGCCAGGATTTCGCCTGCCAGAACGGCGCCGTCGATGGCGCGCACTTTATCGGAGGAGTTATAAGCCAGGTTGAATTCATGGCTTCCAGCTAGAGCAATGAGCTGATGATATACCTCGTCGGTCAGGTCTGACTTGTGAGGGAATTGACTGGTAGAGTTATGGATGTTGCCAACGTTCAAGTAGTCGAAGATGGTATAGGCGTTCTTGAATGTCATATCAGACGAGGCAAATGTACTGTCCAGCATAGGCGAAAGCGATTGGTAGAACTCCTTGGTTGAGGATAGCAGCGAGGTGTAGATTTCGGAGAAAAAGTAGTTGTTGCTGCTCACGGTGGCCTTCTGGCATCCACTGGAGCCTTGCAACCAGGTGGAATCCTCGGCGTTCTTGCTTGTAGTGGCAGGTATCAGCTGAATGAGCTGGTAGCCGTTTAATGGTGCCTCGACCGAGGTTCCATTGGCCAGGGTCTGGGAAGCCACTTTTCCCACGGGGGGATAGACGCCCTGTAGGAAGCCAATGGCAGAGTTCTGCAGCACAGTATCCGAGGGAGCAGAGGCACTGATCTGCTTTGGGTTGACCACATCGGCACTAATGCCCTCGATCTGCTTGGAAGAGTTCGACAAGATGTATCGCTCGTTGTAAAAAGAACCGGTCTCAAAGACCTCCCGATAGCCCAGGTCGGTCAACTGAGTACTACCCAAGACCTTTGGCGTGCGATCTCCATGGCGGGCGAAAATATACGCACCCAACACACGCTCAGCATCAACAACGGGGGACAAAGATGCAGCCAGTAAAAGGCCAGACTGGATAGAGTACCGCATCGTGAAATATTGGGAGTAAACAAGAAATTAAGAAGCAGCAAAATCTGCGGGGGTTTACCTTCTTTATCTAGTCGTGGATGTCAATGTCAAGCTATTGCGGGCAAGACCCCTTGACTCTTCCGATTTTTCGCTTTTTTTTCGCTTCGAGACCCTTGCGATTGTAAACTTGGAAGCGGGGAAAGAAGATAAGTCCCTGCAGTGTCTGAGAATAGTCTAGTGGACGAATCTCACCAAGTCATTGGTTAATACGGAGTCTGAAGGGAGTCAACAAATAATCATTAGCTAATTCTTGGGAAACATTGCATCTCCGCGGTACCGCGGAGCTATGATAGCGTATCCATACATAGATAGAGAAGAATTGACCTATAACAGATAATAAAACCGTTGACTGCTTACTAGGTATTAAATATGATTCTCAGATCGAATTTGCGGATATTCGGATATTCTTGTTCCTGTTCGCGCTCCAGACTCCATCCAGTACCCAGATTGTACATTTATATCGTGACATAAAATTCAGAGAAGGTTCAGATCGTATCGCTGGTCCTTATGCCGTCGTGACACCCTTGGCACCCATTAATTCACATCCATTTCGAACTACACCGACGAGCCCTCCAGTCTGAATGGCTTCAGAACCACCCCCTGCAAGTCGCCATTCAATCTCGGCCAGTCCTTCAAGCCACGTGATACGTGTTTGGGCGGGAACTTCGAGCTGCTGGAGTTGATCTGCTAGCGCGGAAAGGATGTCGGCCAAAGCCAGACCCTTGGTGGACTTTAGGGTTTGCACGGTGTTCAGACAGGAAGTGACATCGCTAGTGGAGAGGATGGTAGACATGATTTCTTGGATATCGGACGGGTGCGGCGCGGCAATGCAGTCATAAATCGTCGCATTGGTGACAATTTCGGGCTCCGGACGAGGGGCTTTCGGGGCGTCTCTCATCGGCAGCGGGATACCTAAAAGATAACATTAGTCAATTAGGATGAATGTGACCAAGGAGAGAAAGGACATGAGCTTACTGCTGGCAAAGCATGCCTGAAGCACGTTTAGGGCTCGTCGCATATCACCTTTGCTCAGGGTCACTAGACTGTCGACCGCATCGGGCTGTATCCTGACACCCTCGTTCTCAATCACTTTGTCGACCAAACTCCGAATATCGGCTTCCTTCAGTGGACTGAACCGGAATCGAGTACACCGCGACAGGAGTGCCGGGGACAGCTTATGTGTGTAGTTGGCAATGACGCAGAATCGGGTATTGGCCGTGTAGCGCTCCATAATACGGCGGAGAGCCATTTGTGCGGTCGACGTCATCGCATCGGCTTCGTCCAGAATGATAAGCTTAAAACCCGCCAGAGGGGAGCCGGGAGTGCCTTGGGGGGCCATGGTGAAGATCTGTTTGGTGCCTGTTCGTATTCACGGTAAGCTTGTAGTTCATAACTCGAGACTCCTAGAGCACGAACTTGCAAAGGTCTTGATTTGTTCTCGGACAACTTCAATACCACGATCATCACTTGCATTTAGCTCCAAAACCATCTGTCGCATGTTCTTGGTGCCGTAGATTCGCCGCGCCAGGGCCAGGATGGTAGAGGTCTTTCCGGTTCCTGGTGGTCCATAGAGGAGGAGATGAGGCAATCGCTGGACGAGAATGTTAATCAGAGGCTATCGTACATCCGGCATCGTAGGCATTCGTTACATTTGTCTCCACGAACCGATTGATAGTCGCGAGGATGTCTTGATGGCCAGAGACATCATCCAGGCTGCTTGGTCGGTATTTCTCGACCCTGGGAAGGGTATTAGTGATATAACACAATCGAAGCAATTCCTAAAACTCACCATGGCAAATTATCTTGAGCTTCGACTGGCAGATCAGCGACATTCCTCTTTTTTCCACTGGCGTTGTCGGAGCTAAATTGCACGTCCTTGGGCGCATCCACGTCCATTTCATCCTCGTAATCCGACATAGTGAATGTCTCTCTCTTGGGTAGAGATAAATGATCAATATCAACAGGCCTATCAAGAGCAGGTAAACCGTGAAAAGTGCCCAAAAGGTTTGACGCGTGGAGCGCGTAAAGAGGCTCGGGGCGGAAAATCATGGAGCTTGGGAACTCCACAGATGACATCCCTCTGCCTAACCTCCAACGGGTCAACTTGTCCCCTCCGCGGTCTCTTTGATTGAACCTCCTACGTTTTAATCATTTGACGCTTTCAAAATGCCTGTATGTTCCCTACCTTCGTATTTGTCCAAAGCCTGTTGTTAACCCTCAATGCAGGCATACCACTCCATCTTCCTGGAAGACCGCGATGTCCCCGTGATAGGTAGGAGACTCCTATCAAGTCTACACAGAGTTCCCGAGCTACAAACCGACATTTCAAGGACCAAGTTGACCATCGAATTTCTCCTGACTAGGAAACTTTCCCATTCTTCCCCTCCGAACCCGTACTCGCGGCCCCGCATACACATTGCCCCCGCTTCCTAACACCGACGACCTCGATGTGTCGCCCGAAAGTGAATCATATGATTGTGTCGATGAGATCCTATCGCTCTTCCGTGCCAATGTCTTGTTCCGCAACTTCGAGATCAACGGCCCCGCAGACCGCATGCTCATTTACGGGACTCTGTTTATTAGCGACTGCCTCGGAAAGGTCAAGCCAACTATGACTGCCCGTGAGGCGGAGAAGGTAAATTTTGATGCTATATATCAAAAGCCTGATATAACAGAATGATCATTGACAATCGTATTCCTAGGCCCTGACCAACGCCGCCCTCGACAGCTTTGCTATTCCCGGCGATGTGTCGTTCCCCCTTAACCAGGCCTTTGAACCCCCGCGTGACCGCCAGGATGCCGAGACGCTTCGCCAGTGAGATTCTTGATGCTATACATTGCAACTCAATATCAGCTAACCGGTTCTTGCTTCCAGGTTTATCTCGCAGGTGCGACAGGAGATCGCCATCCGCCTACACGCTAGATTATACCCCGGTGGTGTCGGGCCATCAAAGGTAAGAGGAAGGAAAGAATAGACTCCTCGATATCTACCAAATACTGACCAACTCTAGTTCTGGCTGAGTTTCACGAAGAGAAAGTTCATGGGGAAGAGTCTCTAGACGACGAGCGTTGCTGTATATTGTTTGATGAAATTCAGCGCATGAATGAATTTGATACTTGATTCAAAATCACACCAAGCGCTTTGCGTAACTTCCAGAGGCTTGGATGGGTCTACTTGCATATCTGGGAGTCAAAATTGCCCTCGGACTAGCCCTTACTCGATGTCCAAAGAAAGGGTAGCAGCTAGAGCAAGTCGGATCACACGAAATATCAGAAGTAAGTTGTTGTAATTGTACATTAAAATGCTATTGGAGGCTATTTTGAGGGCGTTCATTCGTGAAACCTAGGACGTCATCTCTACATCTCGATCACTGATCGGGGTAGATGTCGTTTCCACCTTTCGTCTCTTACGAACATTCCCAGCAGCCTGGATATTCTGGGTGGTAGGGAACACGCGAACGCCATGGAAGAGATATCCCTCTGCGCCACCACGTCCAGTCATGAGGGGATGGGTCCGACCGGGCAGTACTTGCCAAGGGCGCACACGCGACGTTTGCAAGGTAGGTGGAAGAAGAATCGTCGGATCAACCACAAATTCTTCATGGAGTGAGGATAAATCAACGGCCTCTCCTTCGGGACTCTGCGACTCCAATTCTCGCTTTTTGTTGATAAATGCGGTCCTCCGAGCAGTGGAGTACATGTCTGTCAATTCAACCAGAGACTCGACTGTCGGAGAATATACGACAACAGGGGCAGACCCTGCAAGGAGCGGGACCATCGTCTTAAGGACGCTTGCTGGCTCTAGCAAGGTGGAGACGATCAGACCGTCAAAGTTACCGGCTCGGCCCTCGTCCACCACTGCTTTAACTCGCCCCCATCGGTTGCGCTTGTGGTAATACGCAGTGCGCTTGCTTTGTTTAAGCTCCGCCAATTCCTCTGCAGGTATGATGGGTGGTTCGTTGGCGTAGAGCGGATCGGAATTGGGGTCAGCCAACTGCATCCAGGAAATTGATTTGAGGTGGGTGTGGAGTGGGTGGGATTCGTCAGGGTTGTTGGTGTCATAGCCAAAGAATTTCAAGAGTGACAAGTTCGGTTGTGAGTATGGGTGGATAACGGTAATGGTGTTGGTAGTAGCGGACATTGGCTGGGGACGTATGCGCCGGGGCTTTGGGGGTTCATCGGTATGTTGAGATTCTGCGGCATTGTGGGCTGGAGGATCTTGCTCCTCGGTTGGGTCTTCGTCGGCATCGTGAGGATATAGAATTCCCATGCGCTCAGCCATCGCGGCAACGACAAGTCCGCCAGTCTCATCGACGATAGCATAACGTCCATGCGGCTTCATCCCCTCACCCACCTCAACGTTTCCGCTGTGATGTACATTACCCCAGCACCCGATGAGACCGATGTGTTCGTCCCGTAGCTCCATTGCCTTTTGCGCATCCCGTTCTTCGATCAGATAATTAGCGAGAAGGCCGACGTCCAGTGGGAGGACGGTAAACCGCTTCAGATACTTCTTGCGTTTCCGCAGCGTGTATTTGGCAAGAGAGAATGCGGTCTTCTGGTCTATTGCGCTGTGCGATTCCAAGAGCTTTGCGACAATGTCTTTCCCCGCGCCACCGGCCTCTCGCTTCAATTCTTCAATTTCCTGTAGAGTCAATTTTTGGGAAGAGTTTTCGTCATTGATTTGACGATTTGTTCGCATCGGTATTCCATTTTCGCCAGTATCCACGTCGTCCCCCTCCCCATCTCCCTCTCCGTCCGCGAGGAGGGTCTCCGCATGCAACTCGGTTGCTGACACGACACGTAGTTGGTGGCCAGCATCGTCGCACGCATCGAGAATTTCAAAGGTGAAATAGAATGGGCGTCCAATAATCTGATTGGCGGTAAAGTTACCAAATCGACCCAAATTGACGACTCTGGTCCAATGTTAGTTCTTGCGATGGAATCTTTCCCCGCATAGTGCAGAAAGTACTTACGTATCGGGGATAATCTGGATGAGTCTTAACTGATCCGACTGGAGCCGGATAGCCACAAACTGGCCCGGGCGAATATAGGAATGCATGATGGCGATGGAACAGCTGTGCCTCGAGCTCTTCCACAAAATTGTTCTGGGGACTTTTATGGCCGATAGAATGACAGCCAATCAGAGGACGAGAATACTCCAGCCGGGTGGATAGATAGTCCGGGACATTCATGCCTGAAACGTATGCCTGATATTTATGCCTTAATTACTGGCTTCATACCCATTTCGTCATCAATTTCCAACATACCGGCCCATACTGTACTAGCACCGCCACTCCACCCGTTGCCCCTCTTGCATGTGAATAATACGGTAAATACGCATACTGGCGTAGCTTCCCCAAAGTCAACCAGCGATCGCTGGTGGATCTGCGGAATCCCGGTGCCTTGCGAGAAGAGAGAGACCTCTGAGATCATCATCCACCTCCGTCATTGCCTTGTTCAACATAGCTTTCTCTTCATTTAGGGCATGGTATTTCCGAGCACACGCTAAAGGCTAGGCTGTTGCCCATCACTCGCGTATCTGCGTAGACGGGCATTTCAGCCCCTGCCGTCCCAGCGCAAGGCGTTTTTCCTATACTAATGGCTTATTGTTATTATTCTGAGCTTACGTCCTGATTCAACTCTCAAATCGAGCTACAGACTCTTTCTGAGTGTGTTCTGAGTGTGTGTCGATCGACGTTGAGTGCTTTATTAGCCTTCCCGTTCCTAGAACTATACGCGAACTCAACCCTTCCCTCTCCGCTTCCCACAAGGTCAACGGAGGTCTTCATGGGCCTGCGAAAACAGCCCCCACCGCGTCTGGAGAACATTAGCAAGTCAAATGTTCGATCGGACGCACGCTCATCCAAGTCACCCAACTCTGCTTCCTTCCATCGCCCGATTCGTTTAAACCGATTTCCTTCTGGGGACCCTATCTACTCTCCCGACCTCAATACTTCACCTGCGTTTGACCTGATGCCACTTGAGGAAGCACAGCGGTCGCCTGTGGGGTCTCCCACCAGCCAACCCCCGAGCTCATGGCCAGACAATAACAGAAGACCGGAAGACGGCCGCTCCGGTCAGTATAATCAGTATGAGGGAGCATACAACGAACCTGCAAATACCAACGGACACTGGGTTTCCCCGACATTGACGGCAGGTCAACAACTAGGAGCGGCCGAGAATGTGTGGCGGTCAACGACTGATGGCGGTCGTGCTTCGACTGGAGAGCTACCGGTACAGCTGCAGTCGAATAACCCATTCTTGAAGCCTAGGCCGGCAGAGCATACTCAAGATCTCTTGGATCGCAATGAGTGGGGACGTGATTCACATGCGACTTCAAACAGTGACGCATTGAGCCAATGTATGGCATTAGTTCCTTCTGAAAGTTCCCTCAAAATGATATTTGTTGCTAACAACTTGTAGCCGAAGGGTATATTCCGATGACTGCGCGGCTCTCTCTTTTAGATGAGCCCGAACAAGAATCCCCATGGACCGAGGCTCCTCGTCCTCAATCCAATTCCCAGCAACGCCCTGTATTAGGCGGTCACCACCTCGATGATAACTCACCGTGGGACTCTCAACAGTCCGCCAAGGTTCCGGTTCCCCAGGGTGTCTACCTACAAGGAGAGCAGTCTAATCCATATGCCCCAGCGGTTGCGGTGCAGCCGTCTGGCCTTTCTGATTGGGAAACCTATGCCGGCCAACAATATAAGCCTCCATCCAATTCAGGGAGACTTGGATCGGATGCTGGAATCAATACTCCATCTGTTGCTCTTTCTAATCGAACCTCTGCTACCTCTCATGAACTAATTGATTTTGGTGAATTGAGCGCCACTGGGAATTCGGTGGGCGAGACCAGGTCTCCTGCTGCATCTACGGCGTACTCAGAACCTGCCGCGAACGGAGCAAGATCATTATCAGAAAAGCAAGACTTCGCAGCTCCCGTGATACAACAACTACAACAACCCCAAGCAAGCCCTATACTGTCTCCCGCAGAAGCTGCACGACAAAAAGAGCAAAGATCAGAAACATATACTATTCGACACATCCGATGGACCGATCAGAGTGGTCAACTGCTGGAGTCCCCGATTTTGGTCCAAAATCAAAACGGACCTTGTCCTCTGCTAGCCCTTATAAATGCATTAGTGCTACGAGCGAACCCTAACGCTCACCCACCAATCGTTAGAGCTCTGTCAACTCGCGAGCAAATCTCTCTAGGTTTGCTAATCGAGGCGATGTTTGAAGAGCTGACAACATGCCTGGGCCCTGATGAGGAGTTCCCAGACATCGAGGCCCTCACTCAATTCCTGACAATGCTGCACACGGGTATGAATGTCAATCCACGTTTGACAATGGTGAGTACATGCGATGTATCTGTCAAATATCACTTATACTAACCTAATGTCAGAATTCTACTGAAGGATTTGGCACTTTCCTCGAAACCAGCGACCTCGGACTGTATAGCACGTTTGGTATACCATTGATCCATGGCTGGCTAGCCTCATGGTCCAGTCCTACCCATGCTGCGATGTCACGCACTGCCCAGTATTACGAGGATATTCAAATGCTTCCCTTCCGCAGACACGAGTTTGAGGAACGGGTGGCGCGGGGCGAGGCACTTGAACCTGCGGAAGAGAATATCATGGCGGATATCCAAACCATCCAGCGATTTGTGGAAATTGAGAATGCGACACAATTGAGCCCATTTGGCCTGACACAGCTCTCAACTAAGCTTACGCCCGGATCTGTCTCCATTCTTTTCCGCAACGACCATTTCTCGACATTGTATAAACACCCGCAATCCCACCAACTCTACACTTTGGTTACCGATGCTGGCTATGCGGGCCATGCCGAGGTGGTTTGGGAATCTCTAGTCGATGTGACAGGATTCAACACAGAATATTACTCAGGCGATTTTCGACCTGTAGGCGCTGGTCCTTCAGCTCCATCTGGCCCTGATCCCGCGGTCCTCCAAGCCTCTAATGAGCCAGCCACTCATTCTCCAGAGGCAAACGAAGGATCGAAATCCCCTGAGCTGACTCAAGAACAGAGTGATGCCGACTATGCATACGCGCTGTCACTTCAGTTCCAAGAAGAAGAGCGACGCGAAAATGCTAGGAATGAGCAGGCTCGTGATCGTCGCACATCTGCGCCGAGTAATTCTTCCAATCGGCCATTGCCTTCGCCTCGCTTGAGCAATGTGCCTAATCGACCATTGCCCTCGCCTCGTTTGAGCAATGTACCCAATCGATCTTCGAGCATTGCCAATACGATTGGTTCTCGGCCTAGTCCTCAGCCACAACATGGACCCGACCCTGAGGACCCAAATGCACCCCCTCCTCCATATGAACAAGCTGCTGCTAGCGGGCCGCGTTGTTCGCCTCCTGACATAAGGCCATATGGCCGTGCCGCAGGAAATCAGTACCCTGGTAACCGGAATCCGCGGAATCGAACCTCGCAGTCTTCTCACCGACCACGCCCGCCTGTACGTGCAGGGGATCATAATATAGAAACAGAACGGAACAAAGAATGCATAGTGATGTGACCAATGTAAGATCTGGAAATGATAAGAGGCGTTGATACTTGCTTTACGCCAATGCACTGGATGGATGAATATGATGCCTACAAATGATATATACTATTGTAGAGAAAGAACATGTCTTTGATTGATTCGATTCCATATGGAACCTTAATTTCTTGCTCCTCGTTATCCTCATTCTCCACGGCGTTATGGAAATTAACAAGGACCTTCTCCGTGCCTCTAACAGGAGCGGGGCTAATAAGCATATATCAACAAAGTGACATGTGAGATAGCTACGTATGTTCGGACTTGTCACGGACTACACCTATGCCCGGAGGTTAAGTAAATTAAAGGACTCACATGAGGAAGAGGTTTCTCATTGGAGGAGTCATTATCCAGATAGCCCTAGATCTTCCCCCGGGAAAGACTAAAAAAGTGTGTATAAGCTATGTATTGCGATATATGCCGACCATATTGCCCTATAGCCTAAGTCAAAGGCGATTTGGGACGCTCTTATGTCCTGAATGATACAACCCCGGTCCACCGGCCCGTTGACTAGGATCAGGGCATACGTAGTATAAAGAATGCTGCTATGCTAAAATTGGCCTATAATCATCCTTCACGGTGCTGATTTCCTTGCGAGCCATCAGGATCTGTATATTTCCTCTGACAGTAGCTCTTGCGATGCAGATTCTTCTTTCTAGTGCTCTAGCCCTCGTTGGGATGGCCCAGGCCACTACTGTTTGCAGTGGAACATTTAGCACAATCTCAGCTGCCGAGTTTGTGTCTAACCTGCGTCCCGGTTGGAATCTGGGAAATAATCTTGATGCTGTCCCCGATGAGGGATCTTGGAATAATATGCCAGTTGTGGCGTCGACAGTTGATACTATAAAGGATGCCGGCTTTAGGAGTGTCCGACTGCCAGTTACCTGGGCATATCATTTCACCGGAGGCTCACCTAATTGGACTATTGACCCAGCATGATTACAGCGAGTCTCTAATGTGGTTGATATGATTGTGGCTCGTGGAATCTACGCTATCGTTGATGTGCATCATGGTATGATATATGATCTTGTATCGGAGAAGGGCCTTTACTGATATAAAACAGATTCATGGGTTTGGGCTGATGCTACCCAGTCTGGAACCAATCTTACTATGATTGAAGAAAAATTCTATCGTCTCTGGTATCAAATTGGAACGAAGTTGGCCTGACAATCCAACCTAGTTGCCTTTGAGCCTATCAATGAGCCTCCTTGCAATACTGCGGTCGACGTTACCGAGTCCAACAAACTGAACAACATCTTTCTCCAGGCTATCAATGATGCTGGTGGGTTCAACTCGCAGAGAATTGTTAATCTAGTCGGAGGTGGTGAGGATAGCGTCAAGACTGCAGACTGGTTTGTAGCACCCTCTGGATTTTGGAATCCATATGCTATTCAGTTCCACTACTACAGTCCCCGTGGGCCATAGATCAGTTTATACTTCAGGTATAATGCGTTGTGGGTTGAACTGGCCGAGTGGGCTTCTAGACGACTTGATATTCAGCGCTTGGTAAGAGTATAGACCCAGTTTTTTTTTTTTTTTTTTTTTTTAATTTTTTTATTTTTTTTTTTTTTTTTATTTTTTTTTTTTTTTTTTTTTTTTTTTTCATTGTTTACTGATTTCAAACAGGGGAAAGACCATTTGGGGCTCGGGGCTCTGACAGTGACAAGACTACTGTGCAGTCTGACTTCCAGCTGCTGCGCAACGCTTTCCCTGATGTACCTCTCCTTTTGGGTGAATACGATGCTTCACCCACCAACACCGAACCCGCTGCCCGATATAAGTACCTTGACTTCTTGATCAAGACTGCAGCCAGTCTCGATATCTCCTGCGTGTTGTGGAATAACGGATTGGACCACTTGGATCGAACCGCAGGAGTCTGGCGTGACTGTAACTCACTCTCGATCATCACAAAATCAACCGAGTCTACTGCCAATAGTTTACCAGATAGTACCGAGGACGCTTCTGCAACCACACATTCATAATCAGCTTATATTTTCCATCAGTATGGAACAGTTGTGACAGCACAAACTCTTCCATTCATCTTCAACGGTAACACCCTCTCGTCAATCAGTGACTCCACTTGCTCGGCATTGTCGTTGGGAACAGACTATTCTGTTTCGGGTGCAAATATAATATTCACAGCTTCGTACTTATCCAAGCATCTTTCATCTACGACAACACCGGGTATTAATGCCACTCTAACTCTGAGATTCTCGGGGGGCGATTCGTCCCCTGCTGTCCAAATTGTTCAATGGAAAGCCCCAACTCTGTCGTCCACATCGGCGGTGGCTTCGACTGTCTCTGGCTCTGCCCTATCAATTCCAATCACATGGGGCGGACTATCAACCGTCGCTGCATTAAAGGCCTTGACCAAGAGTGGAACATACCTGGTCGATGACTGGACGGTATCACTGAGCCCTATCCAGCAAGCGAGAGTTGTAAGCCAAGCCCTATTTCTCTTTGTGTACCATTTACTAATACTACTAATATATCGATCTAGACCTACAGCAACCAGTATAACTGGGATGACTCCAATGTAATCCTCACTTCATCTGCTATTAGCTGTCATCTCTGCTGGCCAATCGACCGTGTTCACCTTCGAGTTTTTCCCACGGGATAATGGTGCTGTGAATGCCGTCAACTTTACCTTGACTGTTTGATAGGATTTATACCTCGATCATGATAGTTGTACTGAAGAAATAGTTCAATTATATTATAAGTATTATCAGGCTTTGCTTAGCAGCCTAGGTATCGAATATCAGCATTTATGTACAAAAAAAAGGTAAACCATCGCTGTCATCAAGTCATTAAATTCCATGGCAGATAGCTAAAATCAATACAAGATTTTTAATTCCCGTAAAGGAAGATGAGGGTCATATTTGTCCCAAACGATCTTGTTCTTCTCATTCAGGTGTGCGCCCTCATCCGTGATGCTGATTACTGGATCTGTCTCCAGAACCTCATGGTTACTGAAACCCCACTTATCGCGTGGGATCCACAGAGTTGGTGGTGGCGATGCTACACATGGCTCGAAATATGCTGTACGCATCTCTTCGGGTGTGTAGGAAACCCCCTCAACATTGCGGCGAATCTTTTGACGCAATGCCGCATAATCTTTGTATACGTTTGGATGGAACCATTTCCAGAAGGCCATAGCGCGTGGGCGGCGCTCTTCGTTGATCGCTGCCACTTCGTCTTCTTTCTCTTGGAGCATTTCCTCTTCTGCGTCAAGGGATCGTGGTAAGAAACTATTCAGCGGGGCGAGTGCATCGTTGAGCGACATGTGTGCCAGTATGTTGCCGACCATGAATAGAGCCATGATTATGACTGGGCCAATAGCGCCCTTAATAGCGCAGAGTCCAATCAAGCAAATCTCAGCCAGGTAGAGACCTGTTAACAAATGTTGCAGGGCTCGTGGGTAGACTAGTCCCTTGGTGTCGACTTGGATGTCATATACGAAGAGGAAGTTGTATCGGTAGGCTTGGTATACAAGATAAAGCCCGAGGAAAGCAAATCCCAGAATCAGAGGTGCGATGCATGAATAGGTCAATGCTAAAAAGTCGAGTCAGTTCATCTTCGTTAAAGAATGAGTCCTGGTATAGGGTATTACTTACCAATTACAGCCATGTTGGTGAAGATGGGGAAGACATTGCCCCAGCTGATGCTAGCAAGTTCGACCCATCCTTGAAACAGACGACGTGGGGAGTAGGCAAAGAATGTGGTGACAAATTTGAACACCAAGGCGCTGACAATTTGAACAAGGGCCAGGGAACTCATGCTCAATCCTTGCAGCATGAAGTAAGAAATGTAGAAATTGGTCGCCTTGGGTAAGTTCTGCGCCAGCAGATCCTTGACCGAGAGAGGATCCTTGACAATCTGTGCGGTAGCTGCCGACGCAGCCGATGTCAAGGTCGTGACCAAGAACACTTGAACCACTTGAAATACAAAGTGAGCGCTTTGTGTGAACAGCTCAACTCGTGCCCTTGATGGGACTCCGGCTCGTCTAGCGCATACTAGGTAGAAGTCAGCAGGAATTCAAGCAACAAAGAGAATCCGGAGAGCGTACTACGACAAATGATCGGCACTAGTGACATCAACGCCGCTAGTGATGCGGCAGGCAGAAGACCCTCAATTGCTCCTTTTATGAAATCAGGCAAGTCAAGAATGAAGCTGAGGAAGGGAATTATCCTGCAGATGTATGTGATGTTCGAAATTGCACCGACGATTGCCGCAGGAAATGACCAAAAGATGACCATCGCTGCCAGGAATCCCTGGACTGCGAATCTCCTCACGATTCTTTGCCACCAGCTCAGATTCAGTGCCGACCATACAACCTCGCGAGGTGAGATTCCAATAAAGCGAGGCGTCATGTGAAATGGTTGGTGATGCGACAGGGTTTGTAGCGCGACTTGTGCATCGGCCTGGCTGTTGAATTCGACAAAGATTGCACTGAGCTGTTTTGCTTCACCATTTTGGTGTTTTGCTTGCAGGTTTGCTACTTCTTCGGTTTTCTTTGCCAGCTGAGCCCGATACCAGTGAATAGAGTCGACCTTTTCACCAAAGAACTTCGGTCGATGCATCGGACGTTTGACCTTGTGAGACCATGCCGGGTTGCTTGACTCGCAGTCCAGGCACATGTCAATATTCAATTCGCCTGTTTTGATTGCTTGGGTTCGGATTTTATTCGCTCGCCGAATGAGCTTGGTCTCTGCGGTTTCCAACTTCTCGGCTAGTCGATCTCGTTCACTAACCATCTTCTTCAATTTTGAGCAGTCGGAGGTGATCCAGGTTCGGCGGATGGAGTCACCAAATACTTGTCGTAGTTTATTTTGGTTCTTGTAAGCGTCCGGAACTGACATGAAGAGGACTGTACGGGACGACATTCGAGATGCGTAGGCAGGCGAGTTGAGGTAGGCCTGGCGGAGGTTTGCATAATACAGACTTTCTCTAACCACGACATAAAACACGAAGGCTATATATTTTTGTCAGTCCAGCTGTGTTGCGAGTGAAGATACGGACAACTGACTGAAGTAAACACATGCCACTATAGCATTGGCATAGTATCTGCTGGGGTTCTTGACGTTACTGAAACTCAAGATGTCGAGCTCAGTATTGCCGTTGCCCCCAGTAGCATGAAGAGGCAGCAGAATCGGCCATGTAATCACACAGCCTGTCAGGCATGTCGCAGCCAAGACGCGCAAAAATCGCAAGAAAAGATAACCGTCTAGCGATGAGTGGTGGAGCACATGATTATCTTCAATTTTCAAAAATGTCCCGAGCCAGTTAACCCAGCCAGAAGGCAACTCGGGACTCCGTTGATGCTCGTGTATATCTGGTAAGTAGGATCTCGGAGCGTACCAGCGACGCTGAGTTCGACGAAAGATCAGAAATAGGCTGACCCAAAACATAGCGTATACAAGTGCAGGCAATAGAGTCATCATCAGGGCCGAGCCCGATGAGCCCCCTTCGCCGGTGAGACTGCTGGCGATATCACCGGAGGTGGTGGACGCGTTGCCTCGCGACGATCCAATATTTGTGTCATTATCCTGGATCACATTAGCACGGATTTCAGTATATGGGGTTTAGATGGGAGGCGTACCGTTATACTTGACATGGTGAGTATCGTCTCCGAGTTGAGAAACAAAGAGATGTACAAGCCAAGGAAATAATGACAGGAAAGAGGGGGCTATATGGAGTTCGAAGTAAATTCCCCGTCAAAAAGAAGCAAAGAGAAAAAGCAATGCTCTTTGCATGGTCCCCGCTTGCGACCTGTCATCCACAGCGATCCACAATGGATATAGACAAATGGGTGAGATTCGTGAAATTCGTGCATGTACGAGCTGATAGGTCAGCCCTGAAGATTTGATCCCAAAGCCGAGGTGTCGTCGATCCGATAGTGTGTGGGTCTTTTTTGCCTTGGCGAAGATGTGAAGTATGTGCTCTATGTATGTGTCAGATGGAATTTCAGGAAATATCAAACTCGTGAGAGATCTAGCATTTACATACCTTTCGTTTGTGCAGAAGAAAAAAAAAAAAACAAAAGACGGAAAAGTAACGAGAGAGAGGAACGAAATCTCAGCCGATGCGGGTCTTCCAATCAAAAACTATTCGGCCGATCCCCGCTGATCGAGAAAAAACCCCTGAATGAGATGAGAACTTTGAAGATTTGGAGTTCATGCAGGTTGTGGACCAATAGACCTATTGATCTTATGAAGCGTAGTATATGGACCATTCTACCCTCCCAAGACTTCGCTTGGAGAGACTTTTCGGCTCCCCTCTTGTTCCCCTCAATGGGCTTGAGCAATGCAAGGGGCCCTTCTGGCGGTGGAGGCTGGACGCATGGGATTACAGCACATGGGGAATGTTGAGTCTGGATCCCTGTGAAGTGTCAAAGGATGCATCATGCAGAGAAACCGGTATACTCACGTGGGGTGGTTCGAGATTATCGGCTACGGATCTCACTGGAAATGGCTTCTAGATAGATGGTATGGTAGACAGTCGAAAGAGGCTTCGATATACGTATTACTTGTATCACTTAGATCAAGGTGATGTACCTAGACCGTACTTCGTATATGTACCTCGACTGCAGACTGTAGTACAACACAGAGGAGAAACGTGCAGGTCTTGGCATATGCACATAGGGATCACTCAACATTCTCAGTCCTTTCCAGTCTTCCTTTTTCAGAGCCCTTACTTGATCTAAAATCTATAGCCAACCTTGAAAAGGTTACACTACATTCGGGGTCCATCTAAGCCTGGACACAAAATATATATCCAAATATCCGGATGGTCAAGCGGGAACATATATGGAGATGCATCATGCGCAAGTTCCGATGGGGGAGATGGGTGACGCATGGGATGTTGCCAATGTGACGCTTTCCTGGTTAGTGACGAGACGTAATATATCACTAGGAACTCATCGTGGACGAGGGCATGATTCGAAATATTGGAAATAGAACCTTCCCGATAAATTGCGCAGAGATGTTGAAGAATCGGAACGATTATATGTCTATATACAACATCTTCAAACTAAAACTTCAGCTCTTAGGTTCACGATTCTCCTTGGAGACAGGCAGGAATTTGGTGTGTGAACCCTTCGAAACCAACGGGCCCACTTCATCGTCGACGACTCGAGATATTTTGACGGTCGTGAAGGCCATTGACTTCCCCACCCGATCAGCAACGGCAGAAATATCCAGAGTATCTCCAACGGTAGCCGTTGACAGGTATGAAACGTGGATATCAATGCTTGCGCCTGTTCTCTCATATCCATGTGTGGCTATCGCCATGCCCCCGGCCCAATCGATGATGGTCGCAGAGACAGCCCCGTGAATGGTGCCCCTGGAATTGACATGTTCCGCTGTGAGTTTAAGTCGAGCCTGCACCTGGCCGCGGATGGCACTGATGATATCGACATCGGATAGAAGAAGACGGTAGATAGGACTGTCATTTTTGGTCCGCTTCCAAATCCCGCGCACATGCTCTAATTCGGTGCCATTCATCGTGGGTGAGTACGGAAATCAAGTTGGGAGGATGAGGATATGGCCAAGAACACAGGGCTGACGAATGTGTAGACTTTTTGAAGTCGGAAGTCAGAGTCGGAGGGGCCGAGAGCGGAATGGGCCGCCTTTGCACGGAACATACCGACCATGTTCTTCTGGAAATAGGGAGAGTTCTTGTCACTGAAGTCTGCCCTGGATACATTGATAAACTATCCGAGACCAACATTGGCACCCTAGTCTCGGTGCTGGCTTGAACCGAGCTTTATGACGAACTGGAGATCTTGCACGCCCAAACTACACTTGAAAGTGGGAATACTGACGAGTGCATCGACGAAGACAAGATATTGACAAAAGAATCCTGAAGAGATCCAGGCTCTAACGCATGGCGTTGATGTCAAGCTACGTTATATGGAGGAAGTGTGGCACCTAGCTGCAAATGTTTAGGTAGTATTGGAGGTCTCGTTGTGCCTTCTCCGGGATCAAGCATCGACTTCATCTTTCTGATGATTCACATTCTTCAAGTAACGTCTGTCATAAATCTTGGCGGTGTGTAGCCTACAACATACCGTCGTGGAGTGTGGCATCCCTGGGAGACCGACATAGGGCGGTGAATCTGGTGATGATTGCAGAAAAAGGGGAGATACCAACAACACAAACTTGTCGTCATTTCGCAAATGGAGAAGTCAACAAGGACGTTCAATTCGTCTTTAGAGGCCAAACAGCCCTTCCCGCCTCTGTTGGCTGAAGACCATATATCCCCAGAAGAATCGCAAGAGAGTTATGAAGACGAGAGTATCACCTCCCCCGGCTATGAGGAGATTGAGGTGGATGACGATGCAGATTTCCAGTCGCATTACTCGTTAGATCAATCGTTCTCCGATACAGACTCCGATGAATCTTCCAATATTGAGCGAAACCACCCATTTCGCCAGTCCTCCGGCTCTCTCTATGGCCCCAATGCATTTGCGCCTCCATTCTACAATCGTCCACCCACCCCTCTACCGCCCTCACCATCCCTCACTTCTCTTCTTCGGCCGCCCTTCTCGACTACTACATCACGCCCAACTACTCCGGACAGTTCAGATGTCGAGACTCCCAACGATACCGAGGCGGCAGTCGCCAAGTCAGCTCGTCGCGCAACCACCGTTCCGCGCGCCAGCCCCAAGGTCCCCACCTATGAATACTATGGCTTCGTATTATACCTAGCTTCGTCCTTGGCCTTTTGTAAGTCTGACGAAAACTTGCCGGGCCAGTTCCTCGTAGTCTCCTGCACACTAACCGGATCAACTTAGTGTTTTATCTCCTATGGTCTTATCTCCCATCACCGTTCCTCCACCAGCTAGGCATCTACTATTATCCCAACCGTTGGTGGTCGCTGGCGATCCCTGCATGGTTGGTGATGTTACTTATCTACATTTATGCTGCGCTTGCCACGTATAATACAGGCTACCTTACTTTGCCCATGCACAGCATCGAGAACATTGTTGATGAGGTCGCGAATGTATCGGTGATTGACGGAAAGGCACGGAGACGTCCCGGTGGTGCTACCAAGATGAAGCCTGGTGCTACCTCCTATCAGATCATGGGCCCCCAAAATCGCAAGGTCAATTGGCGAGAAATTTGGAGTGAGGGAACTGACGCCGTCATGGACGTGCCGGTAGGGGGCGTGTGTGAGGTTTTGTATGGCCAGGATCGAGAAGAAGACTTTGACTATCCGGCTGCAGACTCATAGCTTCTCGGTTCAATCAATTTCCTTGCCAATTCAGGCTGATAACTGCAAAATACTCCGTATTGATTTCAGTGTTCCTGTCTACTTCGATCCACCTGGGAAATGACGTCGAGTTAGAAATCAAATAGCACGTGACTAGCAGTGTCTGGCCCCCCTTCCGCCCTCCGCCTAACTGCCCATATCCCCAAAGCCGACTGTTGAGAGAATAATTTCACAATGTCAGCAGAACGGCCCTCAACACCACCTTCGCAGCCCAAGGGCTGGGAAGCAGGACAGCTTCCCCGCGCTCCTATCACTCCAGAACAACAACGGAGGATGGTAAGTTCCCTCCAAGCTTGCGCCATGGTCAGCCCGAACTAATCAGTCTTACTGATAGGAAATCAGTCGCATGAAAGCTAAAGCTCTTCGGGAGAAACGTGAAGCCGAACTATCTCAAGCCGGTCCAAATAACTCCAAGTCGGTGACAGGCACCAAGCGCTCGTTCACCTCGATGGCGGCATCCAACCAACCTGCTAATATGCGCGATGCATCTTCTTCAAATCGCCCACTAGACTCGATTAAGCCAGCCCGAAATTTCACAAGCTATGTCGACTATGATTTTAGCAAGATGACCGACACAAAGGGTGGGTTTTTGACACAGGAGGATGACCCGTTCAATAAACAACTACACGTGCCCGATGGGAAAGAACAAAAGCCAGCACATATGACGCAGAAAGAATGGGAACGCGATCAGATACTCCAGTCACTGAAGCGAAATCGGGAGGGACCCTTTGAACCAGGTCTCAGTGTCCTAGATGATAAAAGCAAGCAGAAGACATGTCGTGAATGTGGCAGTATCGAAATTGATTGGAAATGGGAAGAGGAACTTAAATGCTGCATCTGCCATACTTGCAAGGAGAAGCACCCAGAGAAATACAGTTTGTTGACCAAGACGGAAGCCAAAGAAGATTATCTCTTGACAGATCGTGAGTGCCTAATCACCTATGAAAAGAGAGATGTGCTAATCAGCCCGCGCACAGCTGAACTCCGAGACGAAGAGCTTCTTCCACGCCTCGAGCGTCCGAATCCACACAAATCTACATGGAACAGCATGATGTTGTATCTACGATACCAGGTCGAAGAATATGCGTTTTCCGACAAGAAATGGGGCTCAACGGAGGCGCTGGATGCCGAGTTTGAACGGCGAGAAAATGATAAGAAACGGCGACGGGAGGCTAAATTCAAAACGAAGCTGCAGGAGCTGAAGAAACGCACACGTGTGGAGGCCTACCGGCGCAATCGACAAGGTGCTTCAGGCGGAGAGTTTGGCGATGATCTCGGTTCTGGACGGAAGCATGTTCATCAATGGGGCCGATCCATCGAGAATCCAGAAACTGGAATTGGGGTCAAGACGTGTGTAGAATGTGGGATGGAGGTGGAAGAGCTCGAGTTTTAGACGACCAAAATACCATAGCATGATTGATTATTGTATGAGACCACGATTTAATTTAGCGCTTGAACCTATTTGTGACTTCCATTATTCTTGTGCTGTTGAAGTATAAAATGTCACATATACACCACAGCAGTCAAAATATATAGTTCCCGAATTAGCAATCAAACTCGACACCAGCGATCCTATCCTAGGTCAATCTTTCATACCCATCAAACAATAGCAACATTCGAATCTGCGGTGCATCTATGCTGTGGAGTATATACTTGCGCCTTGTATAACTAGTTAGTTAATGGGTCATATAGTTGGCGCCTGGAAATCAAGGCATCAACCATCCTCTCAACCTCGCTAGTCGGCCTGTCATGATCCCTGCGGAACTTGTCGAATTGGCGATCAAATAAGAAACTACTTTTATATTCACCTTTAATACAAAGACCCTCCCAATTCATCCAATTGCTTACTCCAGGGCTGGAGGTAACGTGCAGGTCAACCTTCTCCATCTAGAAGGCGGTCAGCACCCCCCGAGGCCATCTTCACCATAACAAAAGATCAGTGAAGGCACATTCTCATCCTCATAACTTTCCTATCATTGCTCAACCTTGCTCCTCTCCTTTGGATATTCCTCCTCAGGACGCCTCATCCACAGGCTGAGTCGGCGTGGAACGTGGTTCCTTGCCGTCGCCATCAAGGGACTTGGTTCGCTTATTGCGGATACGATTTACTGGGGTCAGGAGAAATCGAAGCTCGCACCTCACACGTCACTTGATTTACTATCGGCCTGATTTTCCCATCGGTACCTCCTGCAGTGCTTTGACCCTTCCGAGACTCGACCCGTCCTGTGTTTGTTCATGTCCTGGCAATCTCCATCAGCTATGGCTGGGATTGGAGGAATGCCCGGCGCCATGGATGGTTCGAATGGCCCACAAGGGACGGAATACACATTACAGGGTGAGCATGAACCGACTCGATTTCTTGAATGCCATTGACTAATATTCATCTCTAGGTGTAATGCGCTTCCTACAGACAGAATGGCACCGACACGAGCGTGACCGCAATGCGTGGGAGATTGAACGGGCGGAGATGAAGTCTCGCATTGGTCGATTGGAAGGTGATCTGCGCACAAGCAAGCGCTTGCATGAGGCCCTTGGGAAGCATGTTCGTATGATGGAGACCGCCCTGAAGAGGGAGAGGGAGAAGGTCAAGAAGCTTTCGAATAACGAAAAGTATGAAGACGCTAAGGATCCCAAAGATGCTGCACGTGAAAGTGTCAACTTCCTGAAAGGTATGTGCCTCGCAATTGTATGCTAGCACGCTCGGTGAGATTTACTAACTGAGTTATTCACCAGCGCATCGCCCCAAGCCGAGCACGGACCCCAATAATGACGAAGAGCGCGACAGCGAAAATCAGCATGAGTGTCAAATCGAGGACATAGACAAAGTCCGGGGATATCTGTCCAAAGCTTCCCACGAAATCGCGTACCATGTTATACCCGCCTCTCACCCGCCACCTGACCTGAACGACTCCGATATGTCAGGCCAGCTCTATGGCAATTCCCAACTGTCGCAACAGAACCTGGAAGAGGCTTATCTTCAGCAGCAACGTCAGAAGGCAAATCACGTTATGGCACGTGAAATGGCCTTACAGAACCACCAACCAATGTCTAATCACTACTCCGACAATGCCATGGCTCGTGCTCAAAACCAGTATCTTCCTCGAGATGCCATGGATCGACGGTCAATGGACCCGCAGCAAGCCCCCGGCACAGCAATTGAAAGTCGAACCCAAGTATACGAACAGGGTATAGTACACGATCGCCCAAACCAGGCACACGAGACCCAGGGCCCTCGAGTGATCGTCAAGGAGGATGTGAATTTGGAAAACTTGACCGAGGAAAGAACAGAGGATGTGGATGGGTGGAATTTTGACGAACCGGCGGAGCAAGAACTCGTGGCCACCGAAACCGTCCCGCCTCATCGCCCGGATACCGATGCTTTCCCAAATGCCAACTTTACGTACTCTGAGTCGACCAAGGACGGGTCTTTCCCTCACCGGACGAAGAGCACGGAATCAAGTCGTAAGAGCGATGGTGCAATTGATGCCCGGGAAGCGGGTACGACGTTCAAACAAAAGCAAGATTCCAACTTCGAAGTCCGGTTTGTGCTGCGCGGCCACTTAGATGTGATTCGATCTGTCATCTTCACTGGTGGTGGTAGCTCGGACGAGCCCGAAATCTGCACTTGCAGCGACGATGGAACGATCAAACGATGGATCATCCCAGGTACTTCTGGTGGCTCTGGAGCCGGTTCTAGCCATAGCTCGGACATTACGAGTGACTTTACTCACCGAGGACATGAAGGCGCTGTGACTTCTCTTGCCGCCTGCTCACCGTCCCAGAACACCTTCAATGGTGGCTCTGTGTTGGGTGATGGGTTGGTGTTTTCAGGTGGCCAAGATGCCAGTGTGCGTTTATGGGAGCGTGGGCGGATTGATCCCAAGGCCACCTTCCACGAGCACAAAGATGCAGTCTGGGGACTCTGTGTCCTTCCCGGGACCATGGGCTCTGTTTTTGGCGACTCAAGTAGCCAATATGGTGGATCGGATCGCATCCTTCTAGCCTCCGGCGCAGCAGATGGCTACGTCTTGATTTGGGCTATCGGCGCCTCACCCTCGGCTGCAAACCGCCGTCAAGGCAGAAGGGAGCGGTCGAACTCAAATTCAATGCCCTCCGGTTCCAACTTCCCAACTTTGCCTCAGCCCAGTGTTGCTGCACCCCCAGCTTTCCATTACACTATTGTTCATCGCATCACCCGCCCTAATTCTCCTTCCCCCACATGCATTAGCCCCTTGTCTCTTGCAGGCGTCAATTTTGTCGTCTCTTACTCGAATGCCTCTATCATTGTCTACGACACGCGGACCGGCGAAGAAATTGCGGGTATGGCCAGTCTCGAGACATACGATGGCACGCCAGCTACTGGGGTGAACTCAGTCGTCGCCACGACTGTCGGCTTTGATGGAACAGTTAATCTCGATCCCAACCGCGCGATGGCCGAAGAAGAAGAAGTTGTACACGGAGCTACTGGATCAAGCAGCGTAGAGGGTGTAATCATCAGTGGTTACGAGGACCGATACATCCGCTTCTTTGATGCCAATAGTGGTAAGTGGCATCCAAAGTGCCTTGATATTTCCCGCAATACGCTAATATTCGATACAGGTCAATGTACATACACAATGCTTGCTCACCCTGCTGCGATAGCCTCACTGTCATTATCTCCGGATGGACGTGAGCTCGTTTCGGCTGGTCACGATGCAAGCTTGCGATTCTGGAACCTCGAGAAGCGAAGCTGTACTCAAGAGTTGACAGGCTACCGGCTGATGCGTGGCGAAGGAGTCTGTTCTGTAGTATGGAGCCGTGATGGCCGCTGGGTCGTTGGCGGTGGTGGAGACGGCTTGGTCAAGGTCTGCTCTCGATGATTGAAACGACGGAATGAAAACCCGTGTATGATTCTTCTTGCGTTATACCTGTGTGTGTATCTCTTCGCGTTTGCTCGTCGTTTTCTGTATGATCCCATGAACTGGATGAGCGATTGGCCGGTCCAGTTATTTCGAGCATTTGCAACGGTGTTTACTGACGTTGTGTGGCCTCCCATACTCTCCTACTTGATTTTGCTTTTTTTTTCTCCTTTCTTTTTTCAACATGTGTACTTTTTACTTCGCTGATAACATGTTCGACAAAGATTCCCTGGCGTGCGTGGATGTTTTCTTCCCTTCAACTGTTTTGGTACATGCTCTATTCTCTATGGGAGCTAGATCCCATCTTGTTCGGATACTGTTCCATTTGCTCTTGTGATAGGGTCTTGATTGGGTTTGAAGGAGTGCCTGATAGGCCTTGAAATTATCCCAATACTTGACGTGTCGGTTGTTTGGTGTGGATGGCTTTTTTTACCCCAGTTCTGCTTGAACGTGCCTATGTAGTTTGTGCCTCGGAAACCGATAGCTCATGTTGTGTGTATAACATTTGAATCCATACCATTCATCGAGCAAACTCAGCCTTGTTACTCTGTAGACTATCATTGACACAAGACATGTGAAACGACGGGAACAAATACAGGTATTATACGATATTGACATTATTTCGCTGCGCTGCCATGAAGATATAATCTATTTGGATGAGCTCCACGCCTCCTTGAACACCAATCTCAACCGTTTTGCTTCTTCCTCGTCCTTCAATCGCTGCTCGAGATAGCCTTGCAGGTCATCCCAGAAAGCCTCTGTATGCAACACCTCCTCACCACTCGGACCTATAGCAGCCTTGGGCGGTGATTCATCCCGCTTCTCTGTAATCTCTGGTTGAGCCATAGCAGATTCAACCACCTGCGCGCCACCGATGATCATCACCCCGATCTCAACCTCTTTGCCTCCCGCCATAATCGCAGGTTCATCTGCCAATACCTCGGCCAATGTCTTCCCGGTACCGGTCACTGGCTTACGCTTGTATAAGATTTTGATCTTGTCTAGCGGAACTTGGCCTCCCTGAGCATCGGTGACGCGCACCTGCACAGCATCCCGGATATCCTGGACCGAGGTGGTCGAGAGAGGGGCGTTGGAGATCAGGAATTCCAGAGCAGGGTTGCGGGCAGACTTGACGCGGACAGTGATTGATTTGGATGAGCCTGGTGCCTGTACTGACCTCACCTTTTTGGGCATTGGAGGATGCGCGGCTGAAAGGCGGGGGAGAGTGTACTATCGTTTTCACAGAGCATATTAGAATGATCTTCCTCAATGAGTAAAGCTAGAGAATGTTCGCATCAAGACTCACGGGCACTCGTAGTCCAATTTGCTCTGGATCGAAGACATAATCAGCGCGAAGCCTGATAGGTCGCGAGTCTAGCGTGGACAGAAATGATTTGGTAAAGGTCAGCTCCGACATGGTGAGAAATTTGGTAGAAATTCTCAAGGCAGAAAAAGAGAGAGAGAGAAAGCAAATCCGAGCTGATAGCTGTTGGAGTACGGAGTAGTGGAGGTCTGGACCTGGGGGTTTCACTTGATGCCGGTGGGACAATAGACACCTGGATTATAAGGCATAGTTGTAAATAAGCACACCGCCTTTCATTGCTTCTGTACTGCTGGCAGTCACCGCCCGAAGAAAAAAAAAAAAAGACGGAAAGAAATTACAAGCTCCCCAGAAAGCAAACACTATTAACGTCCCCATACACACCCCTTTTTCACAATGGGTGTCGGTCGCCGTATGAAGAAGCAGGGCCCTCCGGGCCCGCTCGACGAGTCAAAAGTCACAATGCTCAAAAAACGCAAGGCTAGTTCGGCTGAAGCGCCTCCGAAGCCTGTACCAGCGAAGCGTCGCAGATCTAATGCCGATGAGACTGTCTCGAAGAAGGAAGCCTCGAAGAAGAAAAAGGTCAATGGTGCTGCTCCCAAGGTTGATTCAAAGGAACAGAAGAAGCAGCCGTCGGTCACGAAGAAGGCTGTGCCGGTGCCTATGTCTGATGATGATGATGATGATGATGAGGATATGGATGATGATGAGTTCGGTGATCTCGATGAGATCAGTGACGGCTCAATTGATAGCGACGATCAGGCTGAAGGACTGTCCGATCTAGAGGATGATAACTCAGTTGTCGACTCTGACGAGGAAGGCCACACCCGTGGTGCCATGTTCTCCGACGACGAGGACTCCGATGCTGAAGAGAGATTGACCGCTGCAAACATCGAGGGTCTGTCGCGGAAGTTGGATGCTGAACAACAAGAGGAGGAGGAAGCTGCTGAGCAGGAAATGCAGGAAGCCGCCCTGCAGACTAACATCGCTGCACCCGATGTGTTCGCCGACCAAACCCAGCAGGGACTTGCCCCCGACCTGCAGCTGCTTCGCCAGCGCATCACAGACACGATCCGAATTCTGGGTGATCTGAAGACCCTCGGCTTGCCCGGTAGGTCGCGTACCGATTATATAGATCTCCTACTCGACGATATCTGCACATACTACGGCTACACTCGATTCCTGGCAGAGAAGCTGTTCAACCTGTTCACTCCCAGGGAGGCCTTTGCCTTCTTTGAGGCTAACGAGACTCCTCGCCCTGTGGTTATCCGTACCAACACTCTGCGCACCAATCGCCGATCCCTCGCCCAGGCCCTCATCAATCGTGGTGTTGTCCTCGAGCCCGTTGGCAAATGGTCCAAGGTTGGCTTGCAGGTTTTCGAGTCTCCGGTCCCCCTGGGTGCTACCCCCGAGTACCTGGCCGGTCACTATATTCTCCAGGCTGCCTCTTCTTTCCTTCCCGTCATGGCTCTCGCCCCCCAGCCTAATGAGCGTGTCCTCGATATGGCCTCTGCCCCCGGTGGTAAGACAACCTACATGTCCGCCCTGATGCGCAACACTGGCTGCATTGTCGCAAATGATGCCAGCAAGCCCCGTGCTAAGGGTTTGATTGGTAACATTCACCGTCTTGGCTGCAAGAACACCATTGTGACGAACATGGATGCCCGCACTGCTTTCCCCAAGGCCATGGGTGGCTTCGATCGTGTTTTGCTCGATGCTCCCTGCACAGGTACCGGCGTTATCTCAAAGGATCCTAGTGTCAAGACGTCCAAGAACGAGCGTGATTTCCTCGCCATTCCCCACATGCAGCGCCAGCTTCTTTTGGCTGCAATTGATTCCGTCGACCACGCTTCCAAGACCGGTGGATACATTGTCTACTCTACTTGCAGTGTGACGGTCGAAGAGAACGAGGCCGTTGTGCAGTACGTTCTTCGCAAGCGTCCTAATGTCAAGATCGTGGACACCGGTCTCGGTGGCTTCGGTAGCCCTGGATTCCTGAGTTACATGGGCAAGACTTTCGATCCTAAGATGGCGCTCACCCGTCGTTACTTCCCTCACCGCGAGAATGTTGACGGTTTCTATGTCTGCAAGCTCAAGAAGACTGCCGTGACTCCCGTGGCCAAGTCGGACGACACCGAACCCCGTTCTAAGGGCCCCAAGAAGACCCGTAGTACTTCCTCGAATGCCTCCACGGACGACGAGTCCATTGACCGGACCCCGATCGTTGATGAGAACGGACACGCCGCTGATTTCGAGGGTGGTGCCTTCAGCTCCTTCGAGGATCCCGAGGACGTCGAGCGCATTGCTCGCGCTGAGCGCAACCGTCTGCGTCGCAAGGGTCTCAATCCTAAGGGTGTTCTGAACAAGCCCAAGAGGAGCAAGCCAGAGGTGTCGGAGAAGACAACCGAAACGGTGGCACCCATCCAGGAAGAAGAGACCAAGGCCATTGTCTCGAAGAAGACCACCAATGAGCCGAAGGGTGAGAAGAAGACCGTGGTTAAAGAAGATAAGAAACCCGTCACCAAGGCTAAGGAAGAGAAGAAGACCGCAGCCAAGGGCAAGGTCGAGAAGAAGGATAAGAAGTCGGGCAAGAAGGCCAGCAAATGATCAATGACTTGATCATTCGTCTCTTTGTGTATAATCTTCGTTTTTCGTTCTTCAGGCAAGTCAAAAGCATCATGTATTAGGTCCGGGATCCGGCGCATTGGATATACCTTTTGTTCAATCAAGATCAAAGTGTTTCAAAAAAATCAAAAAAATCAGGACAAAGAGTACAAAGAAATTTAATGTAAGATTGTGCTAAATCAAAGATATTCAATTTATCCCAAGTCCTAGGTTTAATAACTGTTCTTGTCTATATAACCAAAATGAGAGTATAAAATCAATCGCATCACTCCCCGGCCAAATTACCGTTCGCTAAAATCAATGAATCGAAGTACTCGACAATATAAAAATAGCCCGTACCACTTCTATGCCCGATAAATCTTGATCACCTTCTTGACCTCTTTGCGGCACATCGGACATAGGCTCACGAGGTTCGCACAAGCCACACAGGAACAAAGGTGTCCACACTCGGCGAAAACTGCATCCATTTCCTCGGTGTAACAGATTTGGCACAAATCCAACTCTTCGTCGGCCACTTCCCAGTAGCTGATGCCCTTGCCGTGGCGTTTGCCATCCTTGAAGCCGCCGACATACTTGTTGCCTGTCGTCTTCTCAACGTAAGTACCTTGCCCATGGCATACATCTTCGACCCAATCACCATCGTACGAATCGCCGGTGGGGTAAGTTAGCTTGCCTTGGCCGTGGCGTCGGCCGAAAACGAAGTCGCCTTCATATATCATGCCTGTGTTGGAGATGTGCTTGCCTCTACCGTGGTGACAACCTTTGAGGAAATGACCACTATAGTAGTCATTTGCGAAGGTGGCTTCGATAGTCTTAGTGCCGGTGAAACCTTGGATTGGATGACCGCGAGAATAGGCCCACAGGTACTGAACAAGACGGTCAGGACTGGTGAACAATCCCGATGAAGCCAGTTGAGTACGCCTTTGTTTGTGTTAGGACCAAAAGCTAATCAGATATATGTGTACTTACTTCTCCTTATTTAATTTATCCCCTACGATGAAACATACCCCGTGCGGAGCTACTACATCATCGAAGCTGTCGGCAGGTGACACCGTGGTGACGGCAGCACCATCGAATCGTTTCCAAACGAGGAAGTCTTGGCGGATAGGGCGTTGTAAGTGGCGTCGGATGGATGCTTTGACGTTGGCATCAAGCCTGGAGAAGAATGACCCCACGGTACGAAGCACTTGATTGTCGGCGTCGAATATTTGAATGAAGTAGTATGTATGGCCCACGGGTAACTTGACCTCAGATCGGGTCTGCGTTAGACCTGCCACTTCTGGTGCAGAAGACTGAACTTCGGGAGGTGAAATAGTAGCGGGGCTTGTGGCATCTGTTAACGGAGTTACTGTAACAGCAGCCGTGGCTTGTTGATCACGGGCAGCGACAGTAGCTAGGACCACTTCTTGATCTGCTCTTTCAGTAGTAAAAGAGTCGTTCTCTAGAGACAGTGTGGCTAATGGAGGCAGTGATCCATCATCGATGATGGAGTTCACGGCACCTGACGCAGCAGAACCCCCATGGGGAGTATTCCCAGATGAGCTAGCCACGGCATCTCCTTCGGCCACAGGCGACACATTCTCAGAAGCTTCGTGTATCCAGTTCTCGATGACTCGGTCATTCGGCTTATCCCCCGAAGAGATAACTGCAGGGGGGTCTGGGATGGCGAAGAATTGAGCGTCCTCTGTTGGAAATTAGCCGGGTGATGGTTAGGAATAAAGGTGCATGCAATAACGTACCCTCCGAGATGATTTCCATCCAAAATCGTATGGTGCTCAATGAAGGATCTAGAGGAGCATTCAAATCCGTAGTGCGATCAAATTCTAGCGAGAATCCAGATTGAGCAAAGGAGTTACCAATCTGCCAGAAACGAACCCGCTCGGGACCAATGGGTTCAGAGCCTGAGGACTTCCATATAGCAATTCTTTTTCGTAGTTCTACCAAGCGTGATGAGCGTGGCAAAGTCATGTACATGACACTGTTTGCCGCTTTGGCCTGTGCCATGAGATCGTAGGAATCAAACAAGCTGGTCAACTGGTCATATTGAGGAAGCGCATAAACCTCAACTTGAACATCATCCGCAGACTTGTCACCAGTGTGGTACACTCCCGTTTCATAGTATTGTTTCAAGGTCTCAGAAACTTCCCAAGGCCCTTGGGGACCAGGCAAAAGTTCCGATACCATATCACTGCGAACGTACATTGCGATGACAGGTACGTCAGGGCCCTTCTTGTAAATCACAGCCTGGGAAGGATCAAGACCAAGATGTGGACCCATGGCTGTTTTCTGAGTCAGGCACTCCACGCGGTTGTCACTGCCATCGTCAAAAGCCAGCCATGTGGTACCCGGACCGGCTGGGCGAAGGATGCTGAAGAACTTGCCTGAGGTCCGGCGGCCACGATGAACAACATAGCCATAAATGACATACTTGCTACACTGGCCATCAATCACCCACGGAGCCAGGTCCAGCTCCTCGTCTAACTCCACTTTGTCATACCGCAGCTGCCAACGTTTGGTCTTGTCTAGACTATGGCGGCCAAACTCAACATGAAGAAATGATGGAAGCGACCAACGACCGGGCTTAGCACTCAAGTATCCCCTAACGGCTTCGGACGTAGACTTGGCTTGATCAATTGGCATGTAAAGACGCGAGTTGAAACCAGTCGGCAGCATGTTTACGGTGACTTCGCCATCAGAAGACGGAGCATGTACAACCGGACTGTCGAAGATATGAGCGAATTGTTTGCTGGCCTCCGTTCCCTTCAGCTCTAGCTCCAAGTTGCGACGCAGGCGCTCCCAAAATTCGGACACATCGCTCGAAAATTCGTGCAGATTGCGCAAAGTGCTAGTCACGCCGTCCGTATCGACATAGCTCCGAGGGTGTGTCTGGCGGCGAAGCTGCCACATCAACCTTTGAAGGGCCTCACATAGAGGCTTCGGCCTAGCATCAGCATTGGTAAGATGTTCAAGTACGTCAATATTTTGAATGATCTTGCAAAATGGAGCAATGTGCAACCACGAGGCAAGCCCGGCTACCTCTGGGCTATGATTGATGATTGAGTCACCCAGAGGTCGGTAACCGGTCAAGGCCATGCTGTCCCAAGTTGGCTCGGAATCACTTGGATGCCACCAGAGGGACTTGGTGGGGTCGTTTATTACACGAATATACGCGTCAAATGAGAGAGTATCGTCATTCAGAAGGGCACGATGTTGACCTCGCCGGCGTGAATGAATTTGGTCCCATGGGCCGTGGAAATATGTCCACCCCCAATCCAGGTTATGAGTGTTGAATTGATGACAAGAAGACTGCATCCACCCGGTCCGTGGCTCTTGTGGGTTGTATACAATGACACCGACCTGTGCGGGGACACGCCAAGGGTCCGAGGTTCCATGATCAGATGGGGGAGTGTTCCTGGCCGCAGGATATTGAGACTTGTAGTCTTCCAACCACGCTGCCGCATCGTCCGTGGCTGAAGTCTTTAATTGAATCTCGGGTGTACTATCATCCAGTGAGGAATCGGCTGCTCCTCGACGG
This sequence comes from Penicillium roqueforti, assembly GCF_015533775.1. NCBI lineage: Eukaryota > Fungi > Ascomycota > Eurotiomycetes > Eurotiales > Aspergillaceae > Penicillium > Penicillium roqueforti. Next base: position 550,985 of record NW_024067581.1, read on the forward strand.
ACCGTAAATTCCATCCCAGGAAGCTTGCCCTCTGGGGCGGGCATGGTGGTAGAGCATTCGAGATATACACTCAATGCATTGACATTGTTCCCCCGAGGATAGAACTTGATTCGCCACCAATAACCCCCAATAAATGCTGGTGGAGAGCGAATTACTTTGTCACGATTGGGGTCTTCCGGGGTGCCTCGAACACCCTTGAAGGTCCACGTGAGACGGGCCTTTTCGGTGGGAATGTATTCTGGATCTCCCAAATCACGAAAAAAGTTGGTTTCCCAATATTTGTCTGTCAAGGGGTTAGCAAATACTGGATGCTTCGTGATCTTGCTTCTAAGGTTGACACCTACGATCACTGGCACTGTAATCCGAACCACCGCCTTCGATCTCTTTCATCTCGTCATCGTCTGGGACCGTTGTGTCCTCCTCATACTCTGCCCAATATGCATGCTCCAGCTCTTGCGAGGGCAGGATTGGCGCGGGCTGAGGAGCTGAACGTGATGACCCGGGGGATCGGTTTGAGTCTGTATTCGGTGTTCTCACCACTCTGGGTAAGGGGTCCATGGCCTTCAATGAGGGAATACCCAATAGTTCCAATAGCTTCCGACGTGTTTCAATGAATATATGAGCGCATGTATACTCCTGTATAACGATTGATAAGGGCTTATCGGATAAGAAGAAGGTTGCGGAGATGTCCACGGGTGGATAGAAGGGGGTCCGGTAGATAGGGAGAGGAACGAGCGAAAACGAATGAACAAGTTCTAGAATAGGGGGGGAAGAAGAAGAGAAAGAAAAAAAAAAGTGGAAGGAAGAAAAGGAAAAAGAAAGAAGATAAGAAAAAGAAACGAAAAAAAAAAAAACACGAGTCCGGGGGAAGTTGCCGAGTGGAGTCTTTTTGTATAAGACTGGATTGCCTAGGCTCACGGATGAAGATTTACATGTAGATAGGGTGCATAGATATACACCTACCGAGTAGATATAGTCTAACTTCAACCTTAGACAACTTGTCTATTATACAGCGTACCTAAGTCTAGCGGTGTGCCAATCCGATCCCCACTCAGGGGAGAATATCCTTATATGCCGAGTTTTGGAAGATTCGGTGGCGACTTGGCTTATCAAATTTCCCTTTCGCCACTGGGCCTTGCAATCCCTGGGTTATCTGAGCCACGCCACCTCGGAAAACTATTCACTTTTCAGGCACATCAGGCATATCAGTCATGTTGGGCCGATCAACGTACCTGTACTTGTACAATGAGCGGGGGCCAACCGTACCAATTGAAACGATCGCGCGATCAAAAGACCCTCGATTGACACCAAACGGACCACTTTTCGACGGTGAGTGACTATTGATTGGCTCTTGGAAAAAGAACCATTTCTAGACCGCGGGTTCCCGCATTGCTTGGCAATAAGTCTTGTCGTACTGAGACTCGACGAGGGGTAAAAGTGAAATCAATTTTGTGTCGATTCAGCACGGGCAAATGAAGCAGCTACAATCATAGGGAATACTGCCGTGGCCTCAGCATAGACCTACAGATGATATGGAAGTCAGCTTGGCACCAAAAGAGATAGAACAAAGAGATCAACCCACCTTGACAGACCTAGCATCCGTCTTGATCTTGCCCCAGCTCACCGCTTCATCCGGCCGCGCACCTGCATCGCTGCCATCGAACTCCTGCGCGGTATTTACATACACTGCGTGCTCGGCCCCGTTGCGCATCAGGCATGCATTGGCGATGTGGTGCTTGACCAACCCACCGCCCAAGATGATCATGCCGGCGCGTGTCGCTCGAACAGCCATGGTGTTGATACGGCGCACATCGTCTACAATATCCACCCGGAGTCGTTGTGGGGAAGACTTGAAGGTGTGAAAGTAAAGCATATCACCCAGAGATCCATCCGTCAGGGCCGGACAGAACACGGGAATTCCATTCCGGGCCGCCCAGTATAGAACCGAATCCTCGTGGTCGATCTCACGACCCAGTCGTTCGGTAATGCGGCTTGGCGTCCAGTGAAGCTCGTCTTCCTCGTCTCCAGTCTCCCGAGCCTTGATCTTTGCAGCCTCCTGTTCCTCCAACATCTTGTCCAAAATAGGTACCACCCAGTCCTCGAAAGCACAGTAGTTATTGTTGGGTACGAGGAGGTTGCCAATGCGGTTGAGGCCCTTGGCACGAAGGCCAGCACCGGGAGTCGAGAACGATCCAAGATATGTGGGGGCCAAGCATTTGATCAAATCCTCCTCCACACCCCCCGCAGTGGTCACAATGGCAGAGACATGGTTATGTTTCACTAAATAACGTAGGGTGTCTCGAAGACCGGAGGAAATCAAGTTCGATGTATAGCCGAGGAAGATGGTGGTTTTATTTCCCGTTTCGGGATCACGGAAGGCGCGCTGAGAAACGGACTATCAGACTCTAATGATTTAAAAGATTCAAAGATTGCAATTAAGTTCATACCATTTCATTGATGATTTGAGCCGCCTCGGCCACCGCACTGCCCTGGAAACCGGTATGGGCCAGGCTGTCCACCATTTCTGCGACAGTGATATCCCTTCCTTGGAACTTATCAAAATCTACCCCGCTCACTATGTGAGATCCCTCTGGGACCGGTTGCGAGCTCTTGAGGACGGAGTCGGTCACCGAAGAGGGAACTATTGAAGGCTGCTGGGCGCTCATATTTGCGATCGGATTGGAAGGGACGGGAAAGAAAATAAGAGAGGAATTGGCGTGAAAGGCGTTAAATCCGCTTAAATGGGGTTATCAAGATGAGGAGTCACAACAAAAAAGGAAGATCAGTTCGGAGTAGAAGGAGAGGGGCAGGTGATCTTTTTTTTTCGGCGGGGAACTTGCATCAGTCTAGGCCTGGATGCCTGGATGCCTTGGGGCCTTGATGCCTCAGGCATGTATCCATAATTAGTACCATTCTAGAATTGGAGACTTCAACCCTGGAGATAGGTTAGAATGAATAAAGAATCTCCTATAATATTGGCTTCATACTCTTCCAAGTGTCTCATGTCTACAAATCTTATCTCTTTCGACACTATACTGCTACATTCATACATGTATGTTGTGCTCTTAGACGCAACATTCAATGCAAATAGAGTTTAGGAGGCACATCCCCACCACACTAGCATCTAACCGGGTTAGTGCCGAGCCCCTTGAAGTCTCACGAACTCATATTCTAAACATATTCCAAACATATTCTTCCTCGACCTGCCTTCCTTTAATCCTCCCACATACTCCACAGAGTATACATTACTCTTTGATTGCATAACATCCGGCGCAAGGAGCTCGCATGATTTCGCCGATCTTGTAACGTGCTAGTGTTTCCTGTTTCAACGTTAAATTCCTTCGCTCGACGAATCTGTCAATCTGTCAAGTTGGACGCTTCATTTGCTCAATTCTCAAGACTCCAATCTAGCAATCGTGAAAGGAAAAGGAACAGTACGTGACATTGGATCTTTCCCTCCCAACTTGAAAAAAGACAACGCCATACCCGATCGGGTATCCGTGCGCTTCAATTCTTCATATGGTCCGTGCATTCATCGTCACGTGCAGACCCTCCCGAGTGTCCGTTCTCCATCTTTGGGTATGTGATGCATTCTGCATTCCTACCGCCTTGGGCTGATTTGCACTGTACATTGAACGCGCTGGAGCGCTAACCAGTCTATAGCTTCATGATAGCATGACGCGATAATGTCCTCCCGATTTCCCCCATCGTCCGGGTTCAATCCCCGTGACCGTTCTCCGCAGCGATTTGGAGACCGTCGCCCGCCGGCTGGTCCTCGTGGTCCTGACGACGGGCCTGCACCATTTGGTAGAGATCCACCCCGTGGTCCTCGGGCTCTTGTTGATTCCCCTCGTGGTGGCCATTTTGGTGGTCGTGGTAGGGGTTATGGCCGTGGTGACTTTCGTGACCGTGACCGTGACCCACGAGACCGCGACCGAGATCGCGATTTTCGAGATAACCGCGATGGCCCGCCGTTTCGCCGAGACATGGACCGGGACTGGGTTCGCCGTGACCGCGATTTCGATCCCCGGGACAATCGGATTGGCTTTGGCCGAGGCCGCTCAAGATCACCGACGCGCGACTTTCGAGACATAAGGGAACCCCCGGGCCGCGATTTTGATCTGGTTCGGATACGACGCAACTCCAGGGACAGCATCATATCTGCATCTTCGGGAGGCCCAGAAGGTCCCCCTCCTAATATTGGCCATATGCACCGGGGAGGCATGCGAGGGCGTGGTCGCGGCGATTGGGAAGGAGGCCGAGGTCGTGGTCGTCCACCCTTCCTTGATGATCGTGATCTTTTCCGTCGCCGTAGTCGATCCCGTGAACCATGGCGTGGACGTGATCGGATGGTGGATCGCGATAGAGATCGAGATATGGACCGGGATCGTGCATTAGACCGTGATCGGGTAATGGACCGAGATCGGGACCGAGACCTTCCACGCCCGAGAGAGCGAGATCGAGAATTAGATCGCGATTTGGACCGTCGAGATCGCTTTGACCGTCGCGAAGATTGGGACAACCGACGACCTGATCGCGAGGACCGTGATCGCCCAGTGGACTTTTGGAAACGGGACCGTCCCCCAAGCCGTGCAGATAGTCGCGCAGCCAGCGGCTCAACTACATCCTCACATGCTCCTACAGCACCCGGCCCTGGACCTGGACCAACCCTAGCAGATCGTCTGCCCGAGCATCCACAAGTGGATCATAGCCGGAAATCTTCGACCATTCTCAGCACTACGGCTCTGGAAACTACGCGAGATTCTGAGGGAAATGACCCTATCGCTGTTCGCACTAGTGGTACTCGACTAGATGCTGTTCGCCCTGAGGCTGTTCGCCCTGAGGCTGTTCGCCCTGAGGCTGTTCGCCCTGAGGCTGTTCGCCCTGAGGCTGTTCGCCCTGATGTTGTTCGCTCTGATGTTGTTCGCCCTCACGCTTCTCGGCTGGATGCTGTTCGACCTGATGCTGTTCGCCCTCATCCTCGGCCGGCTGCTCCTCGATCGGATGCTGTTCGCTCTGACGGTATGAAAAACCCTGGACCAATCATTCGGAATTCACCACCCCCAGCCGCCCCCCAGGTGCCGGCCTTTGGCTCAGTGACTTCCCCAATCACGAATGCTTCCTCAAATAAAGTTTTTTCAGACCAACGCACGGCACCCAATTCTACTTTGCCCACAGAGAGAGACCGCTATGAAGTACCGCAAAGACAACCGGCCCAACCCCCTACAGGGCCCAAGGCAGAAAGGATCGAGAGCATACAGCCTCTTGAACCTCGCAGCCGCCCTGAAAGACCCCGTGAGACTGGCAAGCACCAAGTTGTGCCCCCTCGCCTCTCTAAACCGTCTATCAATTTCCCTGATGTATCACCACCCACCGCTCCAGCTGCCATGACTCGGCCAGATCCGGGGGCAGGGCCTAACGAAGGATTTGGGGCCGGAAGGTCGAACTCACTTACCTCTTCCCCCACTTTTTCACGAATTCCACCGCCTGCCCCACGCGCATTATCCCGTGAACCCTCTATGTCCCCTCAAATGCAATCGTCTGGCATTCCAACCGGCCCTCGAGCATTGCAATGGAAGGCTCCCTCCCCGCGTGGCCGTAAAGGCAGCAAACAGTGGGTGCGACCGGGCTACGGCCGAATACCCTCTATTTCTAATGCACTGCCGAAGCAAGAGCCTGTTGAAGAGAGCGAAGGTGTTTCCCCTGCCAATGAAGCCACACGGCCTCTATTAGCACCTGAGATAGACGACCCCGAGAGTGGCGAGATTCTTCCCCATGAACCTGCGAGAGAACCCTCGCCTGTTTCCCCGCCATTGAACCTCCCACCCCGGCGTAGTTTATCGGCTGTTGACATTCAAACAAGTGATGCAAATGAACCTTCTGAGATGAGCGGCACTGATAAACCCGCCTTGATCCCAGACTTTGAAGGTTCAAGTGATGAGGAAGATGGGGAGAACATTGTTTTCACCCAAGAATATCTTGATGACAGGAAGCGGATATTTGAAAAAGATATGGAGTCACTGCGAGCAGAATTGCCTCCATCACCTTTGGAAGATTCGGCCATTGTGGCTCTTTTGCTAAAAATCCAGCTACTTGGCATGGTAGCCAACGAAAAGACAGTTGAAAACCCCCCCGAACCACTCGCCGAACCACCCACCGAACGAGTATTAGAACAACCAGTGGATCCTGTGCCTTCAGTAGAGGATGAAGAGCCAGTCGACCATTCAACCACTGAGCGAGTGGTCTCTTTTCCCTCCACACTACCCGAGCGCGAACCAGAGCCAATTACTGAAACTATCATCCCCCCCATGGTGCCACCTGATGAGGTTACTATCGAGAGTCTCCCATTCTTGCACTCAGGCCCTCCAATACCTATTTCAGATATGGATGTATACCATGAGAACATTACGATCCAAAATCGTCTCAGAGACACGTTCAGCACAGAACTTTCGAAGGTGCAAGCGAGAACTTTCAGAAAAAATGCACTCCTCAGGGACGAGTATGTGTCTCACTACAAGCTCTGGCGAATGGCTATTTGGGAGCTCGATCGTATGAAGGAGAAGAAGTCCGTGACTCCTGGTCCAGCCTTCTCACCAATATCCACGGTTCCAACTACCCCGGCGCCCATGCCGGAAGGCCGTGAAGGCCGTCGTTACAAAGGAAATAGCGAGCTTGATTTCCTCAATGCTTTGAAGGCCTCCGAAATCTCCGCCCAAGAAGAGCTTGAACGTCGACGAATCAAGATGGCCACTGCTCGGCCCGATCTGGGCCGTGAAGCGATCATTCCGAATATGCTCGAACCGCGGGAGGTAAAGGCCCGTATCTACAAAGATGTGAACAACAACATTGAGTGTAATATGGCTCTGGATGTTTTCGGTTTCGTGCCGCCTCCTAATGATTTCACCCCGGAGGAGCATATAATCTTTACGGACGCCTTCATGGCTCATCCAAAACAGTGGGGCAAGATTGCCGAATCTTTGCCCGGTCGAAATTTCCAGCAGTGTATTGTACACTATTATCTCACCAAGGAAGAGATTAAGTACAAGGCCAAGCTCAGCAAACGCTGGAATAAGCGGAGCAAGGGGACTCGAAAGGGTCCACGACCGAAGTCAAATGCCCTCACCGCAGACATGGGTGTGGTGAAACCTGACCATGTGGGTGAGGAGGAGCCGCCCGCTGTCACAGACACCGGTCGTCCACGACGTGCGGCCGCGCCCACCTTTGGCGATTCCACCGAGGTAGAGAGCACGCCGATTGGCCGTCGGGGCCAGCTTGGCAAGGACGGCGAACCAGTGGATAGACCTTCGACTCGGCGTGGCGGACGGGGCGGAGGTACTCGCGGTGCACGGCGCGTGAAGAGCACTACTCAACCAGATCCGAAGACCCATGTGGTAATGCCACAGGGCAATCTGCCCCCGATTGTACCGCCAACACCACTTCATCCTGGAAGCGAAATGGATTTGGCCTCGGATCACATATTGGAAGGATATGAGGCCCGCGAACAAGAGCGTTCCGAAAAAGAATCCATACCGCCAATTTCTCGAGGCAGGGTGGGACGTGGGCGAGCGAAGGAAGGAGTTTATGTCTTCGAGTCTACTGAGGTTGAACCTTTTCTGGGAACTAAACAGCTTGAGACGGGATATGGATCCTTGCAACCAACGAGTTACTGGTCTGTACCGGAGCAGCGCGATTTCCCAGCGTTGCTGGGACATTTTGGTCGTGATTTCGAGGGTATCTCGGGTTGGATGAAGACCAAGACAACGGTGATGGTATGTATTGGGTACTGAGTCCCAATTTTTGTTTTTCTTCTTTCCCCTAATGTCTTATGTTTGTGGCTAATGTGCAGGACGCAGGTGAAAAATTTTTATCAACGCCGCCTGGACTCGGGCCAGAAAGACTTTGAGTTGATTCTAACGGACGCCGAGGAGAAGAAGGCTCGCGGTGAGGCCACAGGGCCGCTTCCTGTCCCAAGTGTTGCGCCAAAGCGACGATACGAGGCAACTCCGTCTTCTATTATCCCTCGTCCACTTGCCCCTCATGGGGACCCTATGGCCGAGGTCGATGAAATACGATTCCCTAAAGGCAAGCCTGTTGGTCTCTCACCGCAACCCATGTCGCTGCATGGACGACCTCTGTCCGACAAGGACCGGAATGTCGGTCGCTACCAGCCACTGGCACAAGCTTCCGCTGCTTCACCTGTGCCGTCTACCGCAACTCTAATCGAAGAGTCGACTCGGGCAATTCGCGCGCAAGGAGGTCCATCTCACCGCGTTCAGGGCCCACGCCTTGGATATTTCACAGAGGATAGACGAGACTCTTCGGGATTGCCCCATGGCGCGTCTCGTGCGCAAGAACTAGCGATTTCCTCGCGCCATCCTGACTCCATGCCGACGGATATGGCAAGAATGGAACCCTTGTCCACACAGGGCTATATTCCCGCGCAGCAGCCAACTTCTCACCTTTCATCAACCCACTCACGTCACGCCAGCTTAACACAAACCCCCGGCTCGCCATCCCTGCAACTTAGACCCGAACTCGACATCTCGTCTGTTCACCGCGATCCTTTTGCCCAAAGACCTTACTACTCGCTTGCAGGTCAGCCCATGGGTCTACCACAGTCGCCTCGTCCTGGGTTGTCGCCAGTGAAGGACGTCCCTCGCCCGAGTGCGACTCCCGCTCCCGACGCAACTCGTCAGGTGCCTGCAAAGCGGTCTAACATCATGAGCATTCTCAACGATGAGCCCGAAGAGCCCCAACCGCGCAAACGATTTGCCAGTGAGCAGGCTCCATCTGTCCCTGGCGCAACCTCAGGCATAAACCCAAGGCCCATATACCAGGCTAGCGGACCCCCTCGCCATGAAGACAATATTATGTCAGGCATGTCGCAAAAGCCTTCTGTTTACGCCCAGCAAAGCCAATATCAGCCGTCATCTCGCGGCTACTCAGAGTACTCTGGCTATGGTCCCCCTCATGGTGGCTCGGGCACATCAAATAATGACTGGATGGCACGGTTTGATCCACGGGCGCAACAGACTCCGCCACAGCCTCAAGCTCCATCACTGCCACCACAACAGCAGCAAAGCGGCCGTCAGGGTTCGTATTCATCTTACGCGGCAAATCCAGGCCAATCCTCCTTGACGAATCTTTCCGCGCCATCCCCAGCGCCGACTCCGCCGCCAATAAATGCCTCTCAACGATCGGCTTATCCCAACGTTTTCTCCCAAGGCTCCTCTGCTCAACCACCCATGGCCTCTGGCTCCCGAGATATGGCCTCGCAACCGGGTTCCTATCGACAAGGGTCACCTGGCCCGCGTCCCGGTATGGTGTATGGCTCCCGACAAGATCCACCAACGCCAGCGCAGTCTTCGGCTAGCCTGTATGGTATGCATCCGCGGCAGTCAGCAACGCCAAATCCAGTACAGCCACACAGTTATCAACAACATGTGCAAACAATGGTCAGTGGATCGCATCAGCCGCAATCCCACCGCTCAACACCTGTCAACTTACCAGGTGCTTCTTCGCAGTACGGGCACAACACCCCTCCTCCTCAGTCCCAGGCTGGCCGGTCAATGGCATCGCTGGCGAGCCTCGGTCGCTCATACACCCCTCCATCGGCTCTACATTCCTCGATGAGCGGGGGCACTATGGGCGGCTATGCCCCCCCTCAGTCATCTGCGCCTGGATCGATACCGCCACTCCACCAACGACCTCCGGGATCGCTTGGTGACCCTGTATCCACCCAAACACATCACCGTGTCTACAGCCATGGGTCGGCTCAAGGCGTACTACCGCCGCCTTCTCAACCTCCTCGCTAGGGTCCTTTGTTCGATTGATTTGAATGAACTTCATGTGGAAGGCAAGACCGTGACGGGTTCGGTTGTAAATTAATTTGTTGTGTTTGTGTTTCTTTCTCTTGTTTAGCGTCCTGGCATCTTTGCCAGCGAGGATATTCATTTGATTATGGTTTATATGTATAACTAGATGAATGATTTTATGTGTCAAACCTTGATGTAATGAATTTTTACAACCTTGTAGGACTAACTCAATATCTACATTAGAGTGAAAAGTATGCCCTCATCAAGACATGTTACCGGTCCATCTGGTTCATATGGCTGGGCAGGTTCCATTCATCATAGTCCAAATGCACAAAGGCACGGTCGACAGTAGGCACACTCTCGATGATATACTGCAAACTCTCACCAACGTCATGACTATCCCGCAAGCTGATCTTTTCATCCACAACAAGGTCAACTTCAACGTTCAGCTTATCACTCGCGTAGTAGGCTTTCAAGTCCTGAATTTTATGAATCACCCGGGAGAACCGCATGGTCATATACAGCAAAACACTATGATCGTCGGGAGAGGCAGCCGCACCCGTCAGGCGCTGGATGTATTCCGCAGCGGTCTGACCCCAGTTCCACATGATGTAGAAGGAGAGGAATAGACCACCCAAGGGATCTAAGTACCAGAGATTTGCAGCAGTACCAACTACGATCGGTGGCTGTTAGTTGGTACTCTATGTAGGGAACAGGAATAAGACTGACCCAGTGGGAAGATGATGCTGAACGTGTTAAAGACAACGTCAGTCATGGCATCCTGGGCCAGGACCTGGACGCTTGGGCTAGGAATCAATCGGCACCAGATCCAGCAGAGGAGCTTAACCAAAACTGTACCGCCCATCAGCGAGATTGATGGGATGGATAGCTTAACAACCGTGCGGTCGTCCCCAATCAATTGTTTGATAGAAGACAGCGCTACTTGAAAAAAGGAAGTCACCATGATCACCGAGAAGATCAACACACTGACAGGCTCTAACCGGCGTCGGCTGATGGGATACCGGTTGCGATCCTGTCGGCGGATCATAATGGTGGTCACCCAGACAATCACTGTGCTAAGAAAGTCCAAAACCCCATCAACTAGACCTGCGAGCATAGACATGGAGTTAGTCATTGCCATGATAGCGATCTTTGAAGCTAGGAGAGCAACGTTGGCGACAAAATTGAGGCGAATGGCCAGGTTGATGACGCGCTCCTCGTCATCTAGGGACATTCCACCATGCGATTCGAGGTCAGGGAATGGCTCCAATGGGCTGTCTTCTGCGTCGGAAGAATGAACCAAGGGTGTCGTCTCATCGGGGATCCGATAAAGATTATGCGGGGTGCGTTTGACCCTTCCGATCTTGGGATTGGGTTCTGGTGCCTCGGTCTGGTTATCCTCTAACGCAGACGGCTGAAGAATTCTGTTTCCCGAAGAATGGTGATTGCATCCATTGTAGTCTTCGATCAGGTTATGGGGTAGCGAAGAATCCAGTAGTCGGTCAATATAGAGATATTGGGAGATCAGTCCATTGTTTCGTTCATGGTATTTCCGACTATTCCGGGAGTCAGTGCCTAGTTTACTGATGTGAGGGGCAAGCCGACATTTCCTTTGGAAGATTCTTTAATGACTCGGGTGATTTGTAGTAGCGTTTCCTGCGGCGCCGGTTAGGACCGTAATTGCATCAAGAAGGAGAGAGATAGTACCACTCATATCGAGGATTACTGTGTCCAATCAACAACGATCCGCGTCTGAGAATAAGTCGCCTTTCAGGTGTATCGTCATCGAGATCGTTCAAGGCAAGGCTCGATGTACGAGAAGGGAAAAGGTTCAATATGTGTTGGCCTCTGGTGGAAAGAATTTCACGCTCCGGTTCTAGGCTTGGACGTCGGGGACGTAGAACGGGCGAAGGCGATGATGGAGGGGAGAAAATCGGAAGAAATGTTTGGGAAGACATCAATTGGTCCACCACGGTGAAGAAGTGAAGCTAGTAGGAGCTCTTTTTTTTGTGCAAGGTAGGACGCGTAACTAGTTGGTTAGTTATGGTCACATGACTTCTGCCTTGGTGATTAGGTGTCGAGGTCAAATATAAACATCAGCATAGTATAATTGCATCGGTTGTATTCAATGGTAGAAAATATGACACGATGCACGATGTATATCTGTATACAATGTATGTTGGTCGCATATACTCCGTACTAAGGCTCAAGTTGGACTTGCCTAAAGTGGAATAGTGGCTGAATGCTTCGGTACGTCGAGGCCGTACGTTCTTCTTCTCTTCTCCTCATCTTCTCATCTTCTCATCTTCTCATCCTCTTTGTTCTATAAGGCTCGGAATAGGTTCAGTATTCCATGAATATTTCATGGAACCTAACAGTATCAACCATATTGCCTTCATCTCAGGTCCGATCGACACTGGACCTGACAAATCCTACTTTCACACTCACTACTTAACCCAAATCAACCACGCGGTCAACTGCAATCACCTCTTTGTTATTGGTCCCATCCCAAGTGGTGTGGATGCAGATGCACTCGCATACCTCTTGGCATACCCTATCTCACCTAGCCGAGTGACCATCTTTGTGACTCAAGCCGAGAATGGGATGTGGGGGGCGCATTTCCGCTCTTTCGGAGTCAATGTGCGGGTAGTGGAAGGCCACACGAGTCATGATCGAGATGCGGCTTTAACAAGTGCCAGCACGTACGATATTCTACGGGTGCGCACAAAGAAGGAGGCGAAGGCCTTTTATGGCCACATGTGGCGTGACGGGCATGTCACGAATACAGAGCGCAATTGGAAGCGACGTCGAGGAATTGCGGAGTATGAGATTGTAGGAGAGGAGACGATCAATCGTTCAATGGGGTATGACATGGGACCAGCCCTAAGCACCGGCAGGCGTCTATTAGCACGAGTCAGCAAATCTTGCAAAAAGCCGAACAGTTGAGCCACAAAATAGCCACAGAGAAGAGAGAGCACAAGAGAATATATAAAGATCAATACAAAGAATGGGGTTCCCATCATTAGCGGAAATTGGAAGTCTCGTTGTTCCGCGGGGAAATCATTGAGGCGAGTGCGGAATGAGTATTCCGTCTATGCCGCGCAGTGGAGACATCCTCCCCCGGACTGATGCGTTGTTCGTTGACCTATAAGAAACGGCTTTTACTGATCCGGTGGCTTATGACTGGCTAATGAACGGCCATGTTACCCCAGCTCTTGTTTCCCCGAGTTCTCGAAACTCGGAAATATGCCGTAGCCGAGCCAAAGAAGAACCCTGAGATGGAGGGGGCCTATAAGAGATGCATGCGTCTCCCACTGGTCATGAAAATCTGCAATTTCTTGTCAAACTTCCTCTATCATGGCGATCCAAACACTTGCAGTCGCCGTTATCACGGTGGTGTATTTCATCATTCGCTATTTTAACCGCACCGATATCCCTAAGATCAAAGGCCTCCCGGAGATCCCTGGAGTACCCATCTTCGGAAACCTCCTGCAACTAGGAGATCAGCATGCAACAGTCACGGGGAAATGGGCAAAGAAGTTTGGACCGGTTTTCCAAGTGCGCATGGGAAACAAGGTAAGTGCTTCGCTTTCACATGGGAGGTGACGAGGGAGTTTGTAATCTAATGTCCAATTAGCGCATCGTGTTCGCCAACAGCTTTGAATCCGTCCGTCAATTGTGGATTAAGGATTCATCCGCTCTGATCTCCCGCCCGACTTTCCACACTTTCCACAGCGTTGTCTCCAGCTCACAGGGGTTCACCATCGGAACATCGCCGTGGGATGATTCCTGCAAGAAACGCCGTAAGGCAGCCGCCACAGCGCTGAACCGACCGGCCGTGCAATCCTACATGCCTATCATCGATCTCGAATCCAATTCCAGCATCAAAGAACTTTACCGGGACAGCCAGAATGGCAAACGTGATGTGAATCCCACTGCATACTTCCAGCGATTTGCCCTCAACACCAGTTTGACTTTGAACTATGGCTTCCGCATTGAGGGGAATGTGGATGATACGCTGCTGCACGAAATTGTGAACGTGGAGCGTGGCGTGTCTAACTTCCGCAGCACTTCAAATAACTGGCAGGATTACATTCCCCTGTTGCGAATCTTCCCCAAGATGAACAAAGAGGCCGCAGACTTCCGGGGTCGCCGCGATAAATATCTGACCTACTTACTCGATATCCTCAAGGATCGGATCGCCAAGGGTACCGACAAGCCTTGCATCACTGGTAATATCTTGAAGGACCCCGAAGCTAAGCTGAATGATGGTAAGTTATAAAAAATTCCCGTGTTTGTTGAACTGAGTACTCATATTTTGTCTAGCCGAGGTGAAATCGATCTGCCTGACTATGGTGTCGGCTGGTCTTGACACTGTTCCGGGTAATTTGATTATGGGAATTGCCTACCTGGCATCTGAAGACGGTCAAAGAATTCAGAAGAAGGCCTATGATGCGATCATGGAGGTCTACCCAAATGGGGATGCTTGGGAGAAATGCTTGGTAGAGGAGAAGGTCCCCTATGTAACTGCACTGGTCAAGGAGATATTGCGATTCTGGACAGTCATTCCTATTTGTCTGCCACGCGAGAGCACCAAGGATATCCAATGGAATGGAGCCACAATTCCTGCTGGCACGACTTTCTTCATGGTAAGCCGCTCCTTGTTTCTGTCCTATTCGTAAATTACTAACAGAGCCTTTAGAATGCTTGGGCTGCCGATTACGACGAAGATCACTTCAAAGATGCCGATAAATTCATCCCGGAGCGTTATTTGGAGGTCAACGAGGGCGCAGGTACTCCACACTACGCATATGGAGCTGGTTCACGGATGTGTGCAGGCTCACATCTCGCTAATCGCGAACTGTTTACTGCTTTTATCCGCCTCATCACTGCTTTCCACATGCACACGGCGAAAGATGCAGCCGACCGACCAATCCTTAATGCAATTGAGTGTAATTCGATTGCGACAGCCTTGACAACCGAGCCAAAGCCATTCAAGGTCGGATTTAGTGCACGCGACCCTAAGAAGCTTGAGCAGTGGATCGCCGAGAGCGATGAACGCACCAAGGATCTGTAAGAGGACCATATTTTGGTTTCCTTTTTGAAAAGAATTCTGTTCAATGTGGTTTCCTCTATTTTTCGGAGGCCATTTATGTATCTACAATATGTGAAATGAAAGACAAGGGAGTATAGATATAGACCCGTGTTGGACCTATATAATCGACTTTGGCCTCTCTGCAGGCCTTTAAGAACCTGAATGTAGATTAGTTATCTGCTAGTTCTGAGATTCAATTCCTAAATGGCACATTTTCCCAGTCTATACCAGTCTGTCTCATTTGATAATTCCCCCGGGGTTCCAAGGTTTGTGGCGGTTTCCCCGGCAGAATCTCCCCGCATTTTCTCTCCGCACTTTTCTTCCTCTTCACCCTGTTCCGTTCAGTTGACATCTGATCGCTTTAAATTGTCTTCAATTGCATCGCCTTGGATGATGAATACCCCGCATGTTTACCCTGCCCCCGAGAGCTGGGATAACCCACATTCGGTCGATGATACGAACGATGATCGCCCGCGGAAACGCCGCAAATACATCGCCAAAGCCTGGTCAGTTTGGAAAGGTTCTCATTCGAGATGGAGTCCTAACGAGATAGTGAAGTAATGGATGTAAACGTCGCAAAATCAAGTGCAATGGCCAGTCACCCTGCCAGCGTTGCGGACGCCAGCATATTGAGTGTATATACGTTGAGAACCCTCGAGACAGTCCCGCCGAACAAGAGTAATGCCCACCCCAGCTCGGGGCGTTTAAAACACCACTAATTATGCTTTCAAAGCAACTTCAAGCTACTTTTCGATCAAATGAGGGCCACGCAGGACCAGATTTCCCAGTTGTCTGCCAGTATTCGGTCAATAGCCGGCAGCGAACATTCTCCTGGGGGTATTTCCGCTACCGGCACCTATGGGCAGCTCCATACTCAGCGTCCACTTAGACGCCTGTCAACAGCTAGAGAGACATCATTTCAAGGCCCGACGACATCGGCCTTTAGTTTTGACCTTGCGAAATCTAGCCTGCAGCAGCGCGGGATTGTGGAACGTGCTGAGGCTGGCGACGAGGGCGATATGACTCAAGAACCTTCACCGCTGGCGTCGCCATCGGCACCAAATAAGGAACTTGAAACACACCAGGCTCTTGATCCACTTTGTGTTCTTCCCAAAGCCGAGGCACTTCGCCTTTGCCAAGTCTATGAGGAGGAAATGGGCATCATGTACCCGGTCCTGGAGCTTTCGGAGCTTTTGGACCAGGTTAATCTTCTCTACGGGCCGAGGGACCGCGCACTTGGACCGACCGCCCAGCCCGAGGGACGGAATGGACTGTTTCGCGAAGACGTCCATATCCTACGTGTAGTTTTTGCGTGTGCGTTGACCGCTGAAGCCAGTGGTCGGAGTGAACAGGCTATTGCTCTCTTTGACAGTGTACGAGAAGTTCAGGACAATTGTGTCTGGGGTCCGCCCGAAATCAAGAGCATCATATTTCTGACTCTCGTGGTTCGTCATACCCAATCAAATATGAATGCGACATGCTAATTACAACGATAGTCAATGTTCTATTTTCAAATAGATGAGGAAATTTTAGCGTGGCGCACTGTTGGTATTGTTGAGCGCATGTGTCTCGAAAAAGGTCTTCATCGGCGGGAAACTCTAAATCAACCGGCAATCATGGCTGTTGGGAAAGATCGCGTTTTGCGACTCTTCTGGTCTGTATATATTTTGGATATGCGTTGGAGCTTCGGGACTGGAATGCCGTTTGCTCTGGAAGATACAGATATTGACCCTTGGCTACCAGAGCCGGCCGAGAAAACGCCCTATCTGCGCGTGATGATCCGGTACAGCCGGATCGCAGCGAAGGTATGGAAGTTTATATCAGCATTCAACAACACAAACGAAATCAAAAAGGAAGAGATGAACTATTTGGATTGGCAGGTGTTGCGTTGGGTGCATGCCATTCCAGACTCGTTGCGGCTCGAACATCCGAGTTCTGCGGAGTCTGAGACTGCTACCGAAGGCTCACGGAGCCTGCGCAGACTGCGTGCTCTCCTTTATCTTCGTGCTAATCAGCTACGCATGCTCATTCACCGTCCCGTCCTTCATACTTCAGCGCATGTTATGCGGTATCCAGGCGAATCAGAAACCGTGGTGAAAATCGCCAAAGATACAATTCGCTTCATTACCCGCTTGAACGATACATCGGACATCTATCATTTACAGCAGGTGGCTTTTAATTGGTTTCTCGTCTCAGCACTTGCAGCGTTATTCCTGGCAGTAGCCCAGGCTCCAACACAATTCAGTGGATCATGTAAGGAGGAGTTTTACTGGGCATTGGAGCTGGTCAAAGGAGTCTCAGCCCAGTCTTATATCTCTCGCCGGCTATGGAGGTCTATTCGAAGCCTCCGTAAGCTTGGTCCTCAACTGGGTCTGGGGCTTCAGAAAAAGTGCCTGGATATCGAAGCGGGAGTCGAAAGTGACCATTCAAATGTCCACGGTTCCCCCGCATTACCCCTTTCTGCCAGTAGCCAGAGTCAGACACCACAAGACGGGGAACAGATGACACAGGAGTTGATGGAGTGGTTTGAAGCCGTGGGGAATCTGGAGGACCAAATAATGGGCATGGGGACGGGCCCTATGCCAAATGGAGGACCTTACCAGCAAATGCCCGACGGGGGGTTTGTGTTTGATTACGGCGAAGAATTGTCAAGTGTGATGAGAGATTTCTTCTGATTATGTACAACATGTGTCGATGTGAAGTCTTAGACATGCGAATTTGAAAAAAAAAGAAAAGGGTGGGGGAGGTTAAGACTGACAATATCCAACATTGTCTCCGGATTTGTGGTTACATTAAGAACTCTGTTCTGTTTCTGATTTCATGATAATATGTGTAGTACCCCAGAAAGAATATCCCAATATTGGAGAGGAGAAAAAAAGACAGACGTGAAGCAATATATGAATGTGAATTCCCCGGGGTATTCGATTTCTTCCCGTGTGTTGTACCGTGCCAACATCGAGGTTGAACTAGTAGATATATTTAAAGTCCAGTTCCCCATCGCCCGTTTGGACTCGCCGAGTCTCTTCTCTTTCACCACTGATAATTTGCTCCTTCACCTTGTTCTCTTGCCGCAAGTAGAGACCATATACAGTTACTGTGACCTGCGCCACCGCAAGGGACCCTAAGGAGAAGGAGTTACCCAGCACATAAGGTGATGTGCGATATACCTGACCGGCAACAATACCAGAACAGTTGGCGACTGTCTGCTGGAGACCAATTGCGAGAGCACGACGGTATTGTGGGGCGACATTCACGTTCAGCCAGGCGATATTGAGACCAACGGACGTGTAGGTGGTGATACCGATGAGAAAAGTGGCAAAGTATAGGACGGCTGTATTCTCTACCGTGAGAAGTATGATGTAACCGACGATGCCGAAGATATTAGCTGCGAAGATGTACTGTGAAAGAGTTAGTGAGAAACGGTGCACTAGAGATTGCAAGGGGCTAAACGCACCGATGCAAATTGGGAATATCGGTCTGAGCACCAAGCAATTGCGATAAAGATCATGGCAGCCCAGACATAGACTGGAACCGTCAAGACGTTGCTCATCAGGGAGTCATAGCCCATGCCACGCAAGATAGTTGGCAGGAAAGTGCTGAACCCATACAAGAGAATATCCTGACAGAACTGGATGAGAGCGCTGAACATCAACTTGGGGTCTCTGATTGCGATGCGCATTTCTTCCCAGCTAAACTCTTCACTTCCCATATACCTGCGACGCTGCTCGTTGCGTACCCGCATCATCCATTTCTCCTCTTCGGTGAGGAAGTAGGCTTCAGCCGGGTTATTTGGCAAACCGAACCAGATGAGGATGGCACAGATGAAGCTAAACAGCCCTTCGATGATATAAACCCATCTGAAACATTGTAAGCCACAATATCCTTTTGAGTGGGATAACGAGAAGCATACCTCCATCCTGCTTTGCCACCAATCCCGTCCATCTGCAAGAGCCCGTAGGCCAAGAGACCACCTACAGCCCCCGAGATGGCAGCGCAACTCATCAAATAGGAAACGCGCTTTGCTTGCTCCTCTCGACGATAGACCATGGTTAGGTAGAGATTGAGACAAGGGAACAGCCCGGCTTCGCAAGCGCCCAAGATAAGACGAGTCGCGTAGAGAGAGCCTACCGACTGGATAAATCCGGTGAAGATGGTGGTCAGGGACCAAACGATGCATAGCCCCGTCAGGATGTTGCGAGGTGTCAATTTCTTCATCATGACCGCCCATGGTGCTTCGAAAAGAACATATGTCACATAGAAGATGGAGACAGCGGTCGAAAACTGCTCTGTTGAAGCGTTGATATCCTCAGGCATATTGGCAACCTTAACATTTCCTAAGCTTTGTGAGCTTTATGCTCTTTCTTGGAGATTTAATCAAACTCACCGATACTCGATCTGTCCAGGAAACAAGTGAGATAGGTCAACATAATGATGGGTACAAAGGCAGTATCCAACTTGGCGAGGAGTTTTGCCTCTTTCTTTGGATCTAACACCACATCCAAAAATTCGGCGACGGCATAATTGGCTTCTTCGGCATCCTCTTTTTGTAAGGAATCTTTCAGCTCCAAGGGTATATTGTGAACGGTATTGTGGGACATGGCTGCAATGGGGGTTGCAGCAAAATCGAGGGTTTATTGAAACAAGTCAGAACTAATGACCATTTTAAGAATGTTTCGATCGTGACATAGTGGATCATAGTGAAACGGACTCTTATCTTGGGCCACGCGATACTGGAAGCCGAGTCCACTGTGAGTGGGTCTATCGGGCCGATGGTGATAAGAGATGGCAGCAGGTGAGAGGTTGAAGAGGTGAAGAAGGGCCAATAGAGGGCCAATGAGAAGGGTATTGAGGGGATATCAATTAATGCAAGCCAATCCGATGATGCGAACAGATCCTCACCAGAAGAGGCAAGTCGATACGGAGGTGCGCGTATGTAGTGGGATGTTCAGGTGTAAGAGACCTAACTAGGGTTACCATCCCCGATTAATAATCTGCCGGCAATTTGATTCTCCACCAGTTGAAACTTGACGACAGCGGGCGGTATATCCCTCTTGGAAGGCGGTGTACTATCTGTGGGGTCTTCCCCAACCTTTTCCCCAGACCTATCGGTATGTGGATTCCGAAAATGATAACCGAGGGTATCTGATTGTCAAGAGGTAGATATTAATATGATTGATATGTAAATTGTTGCCTTCTACTTTTCCGAGAGGAAGCTCAATATGGACAGTCTCGCCCAGCAGGCACGACTGCGCTGTCGCTACAATCAACTGACCAATACCGCGGGTGTTGCACCGGGATATTTACAAGCAAATCTTCTGGTACTTCCTTCGAAATATGCTGCGGATTTCCATGATTTGTGTTTGCGCAACCCAGTTCCTTGTCCCTTACTGGGAATAACCACTGTTCCTGGTGACCCAAACGCCGTTAGACCGGCAGAATGTATTCGGTCCGGAGATTTTGATATTCGGACGGATTTTCCCAAATACCGAGTATATTCGGGCGGAAAGTGCATTGAGAGTCGGCATGACTTGTCCGATTTATGGACTAAGGAACATGTGGGCTTTTTAATCGGGTGTTCGTTCTCCTTTGAGGATGCCCTGACGGCGGCTGGGTTGCCACCGCGTCACCAAAAGACTGGCACCATAGTTGCAATGTACCGATCAAACATTCCATTGTTACCCGCTGGAATATTCACAGGCGGCCACTGTATTGTATCCATGCGACCGTATCGTCCGGAGCAAATCGAGAGAGTGAGGGACGTTACTCGGGCCTATCTGTCGACGCATGGAGAGCCTGTCGCCTGGGGATGGGATGGTGCGCAGCAACTAGGAATTCTTGATGTGGCAAAGCCAGACTTTGGAGAACAGCAAATGTTCGAGGAGGGCGAAGTTCCCGTGTTTTGGGTAAGTTAGGTAGTCACATATCCACCTTCGACGGTTTGATCTGACTTCATCCCAGGCCTGTGGAGTTACACCTCAAATTGCCGTCGAAGCAGCAGGTGATAAAATCAAAGGTCTGGTCTTTGCCCACGAGCCCGGACACATGCTAGTCACGGATTGGACAGCAGAAGACCTGCAGAAACTCAAACCCGGAAGCATCTAGAACAAAAAAAAAGAAATCAACATGAATCCATACAATCATCAACGTGATGATACTTCTCGGCTCTATTCTCTTGTGACCCAACACAGTATCAACTTGAAAGTCTTCAAACACCATCGCGATATCATCCCCAATGGCAACAATGCCAACGACCGAACCAGTCAGGTTGTAATTGGTTAGGGGGTTTGGGCCAGATGGAAGTTGTTTCATATTCTTTGTGGTTATTCTAATGTGATTCCTCGGAAGGAGATCTCGTCTCTTCATCGAATACCTTCTTTCCCCTATACCACGTTTGGCACACTCGAGCTTCTTAAAGGGACTCCGGTGCCCAGATCATATCAACCACAACGAAATTGGCTTTGAATCCCGCACGCAGAATCCCTGTCCATGATTCAGAAAAAGACGCATATGCAGTCCCCGCAGTAGCTGCCGACACAGCGGTCGCGAGGGAAACAGCGCATTCAGGATTGATGGTATCTTGCAGGGAGGGCTGGATAGAGGACCGCCGGGTGGTAGCAACGTAGAGATTGGGCAGTGCCTGATGGTTCGCAGTGGGGGAATCGGTGCCAAAGGCCAAATGAGCACCGCCTTCGACAAACTCTTGGTAAGCGAAAGCTCGCTTGCAACGCTGAATCTCAAGCATCTCTGGCCACCCACCAAAGGTCGCTGGGTCAAGGTGGACAGGCTGGACTGAGGCCACTATCCCGAGTTGACCAAGTCTTTTAGCGTCTTCGGGGGTTGTTATCTCCAAATGTTCAATGGGATGACGACAGGCTGGCAAGTCCTGAATTTGGCATAAACAGTCAATAGCCTGCTGCACTGTTCGATCCCAAACTGCGTAGATGACGCACTGCAGGCCAGCATTAGTAGCACGGCAAATAGCTAATGAAAGGGCATCGGCTGGCCAGATAGGATCGACGATATTGGACAATCCACCATATGCTTGGTGTAATCCCGCTGTACATCCATCCACTGTGCCGTCACAGAGTAGTTTGATTCCATTGATACAAAATTCCGAGGATATTTTTCTGTTGAAGGTTTGTTGAATCTCAATGGCGCGATCAATGTGACTGCAGATATCGGCATCGCATTTTGAGTAAGGTACCAACCAGTGTACCGCAACATGCATCGGGAGCTCACCACGCTGATTTCTGTACATATTCAACGCCACCCATCCACTCTCCCCCATAGCCATATCGACGAGTCCAGTATACCCAGCGCGTTGATGCGCACGGATTGCAGCATCAATCGCAGCCACCTTGTTCTTCATAGACATGACCCGGTCCAAAAATGGCCAAACAACGTCGAATTGCGCCGCCTCTTCGAGTAGGCCGGACGGGGTCCCATTCTGATAGCGATGAATTTTTCCGCCTGGAGGATCGGGTTTCGACTCAGCCTCTAGCTCTTTGAGAGCTGCATTATTGCACCACGTTGAGTGAAGGTCTAATGCCTCAATGTAGATAGGTCGCGGATCTAGGTCGTCCAGTACAGTTGCGGAAGCGTTACCATCCGTAACTGACTGGACCCAACCTCGGCACAAAATGCGTGGATCTGATGGGTGAGTTGCTGCGTAGGTGGTGATGGAACTTTGGATATCTGCGACGTTCTTGCAAGGCAAAAGATCGAGTTTCTGCAGCGATATACCGGAGTTGAGAATATGTACATGGCCATCAATAAACCCTGGGAGGACTATTCGATTTCTCAAGTCCACCGTTGATGCTGTGGCTTGAACCCGAACAATCGCTTCGTCACTGTCCCAACCGACGTGCGCGAGATGGTCATCCTCAACTACCAGTGTGGAGACAAAGCGACCCCATGAACCGGGACATAGAATACGCCCATTATTAAAAATCGTTGTAACGATAATGATACGGTTAAGGGAAGAGGGATGGTGCAGCAAAGGTAGCAAGGGTAGTTGACTCCTTGAGTTGTCAAAGTTGAAGTTGAGATTGGGTTGGTGTAGCTGACGTGGACAAATAAGACACAGACATGGGATGCCATTGGCTGTATGAGATTGGGCAACATTTAAATGGTGTAACATTAAGAGGACATGGAAAGAAAAAGCAATGAAATCTTTATTTCAGATTGTCTTATTCTATAGACCTCTCCTTCTCTCGGTGCGTATTTTCTGTTTCGGATAGCTTTGTTGATCATATATAGAAACCCACACATCTATAACTCCATGTCTTTGAAGATAATAACTTATGTTTTGATGAATGGAAATTATACTCGGGGTTTCAGTGTGGATTCTCATTTCTGACAATAGCGTGGACGTTTTAGATCAAGATCGTAAAATCAACTTTCTTTGTGCTAGCAGGAATTCCTAATAGATATAGTTCATAATTAATTATCTACACAAGGCATAATTCCCGCGAGACCACTCTTATATCAGCTAGCTTCTGGAATTGTAGTATCCCCGTTCAAAGTCGTTGACCCGATCGAGGACAAATACAGGTCCCTATGGCTGTGGCCATTTTTGGATTCTTGACCTCGACAGATGTTTAACGGCTCAGTGTTTAGGAGAATTTTCTGGTTGTGTTCATCCACTGAAGAAAAATGTTGCTCCTCATTCCAAAGAATGGCGGAAATATGTCAATTATTTCCGACCAGGGTATGCTAAGGTTCAAAGTCTTTGCAAAGGATGTCAAGATGGAAACGGTAGTTGGGAAGGTCCATATTGAAGTTCCTATATATGCTCATCTCTCGCGTAGGGAGCATCTACTACTGGGCTAGGAGTCTTGCGGCAGCTACAGCCGGAATTAAACTTCTTCTATTGATTATTTTATACCCCAGGATCTCAACTTGGTGTATTTGTCAGTTTATGCTTCGAATCGTGGCGCCATCCACCACCAATGACAGCATGACTCGGTTATCTGAGATATATGGCTGATGCCGGAGGTTATCTTAAGCCTCTCAACAATTGCTGAGGGAATCCGATCCAACTACATCCATAGCTTTATATGTGGTATTTGTTAAGCCGAGACTTCCCGGTCCCGAAATCTGCGGTACATAAGAAATATCCCACGCAGTTGAGATTCTACGTGTGTAAGGAGTCCGGAGTAATATGTATCATACGATTCATACCTATCAACTATCATCAATTGATCCCTTGCGAAGGGTGGATTCCCGAGATCGGCGTTCGGCATTGTCTCCGACAAGTGGCGGGGACATTCAGCACTCGAAATACGTCAATTTGTCAGCCGATGGATTATTCCCAGTGAATACATAAGGGGGGAATCTCCACGTCTCTGAATCTCCGAATCTCCGAATAGATCAATTGTTAATTTCTAGAGAATAAATAATGGGATCTCCTTTGTTTCGTTCCCCGCCAATCCACCGGGCCGAGGGTCTGCCCTATTTTACCCCCGCCAACGATGCCGGAGCAGCTATAAACGCACAGGACCCCAGCATCCCGACACTGTTCCGCCCTTTACGAATTCGAGATGTCATACTCAAGAACCGCGTGATCGTGGCGCCTATGTGCACGTACTCTGCCGAATCGGACCCAACTTCTCCGGCTGTAGGCGCGCTCACAGATTTTCACATCGCGCACCTTGGTCATTTGGCGACAAAGGGGGTCGGTCTGATTATAATCGAAGCAACATCAGTTCAGCCCAATGGTCGTATATCGCCCAATGATTCCGGCCTTTGGCAGGACGGGACAGACTCAGAACAGTTCAAAGGACTCCAGCGCGTGGTGAAGTTCGCTCATAGCCAAGGCGCGAAGATCGGCGTTCAGCTTGCTCATGCCGGCCGGAAGGCTAGCACGGTGGCGCCCTGGCTCGCATCCCAAGCAAAGCAACGCGGCATCAAAGCCGATGAAAGTGTCGGCGGCTGGCCCTCAAATGTGGTTGGCCCCTCTGGTGGGGAAGAGCAGATTTGGGCACCTGGCGATCAATTCTGGCCCCCTCGCGAGCTTGAAACGGCCGAGGTTGAAGAAATTGTCCGGGCGTTTGCACGAAGTGCAGGGCTCGCTGTGCAGGCAGGAGTGGATGTAATTGAGATCCACGGTGCACACGGATACTTGCTCCATCAATTCCTCAGCCCCGTTACCAATCGACGAACCGACAAATATGGTGGTAGCTTTCAGAACCGAACTCGGTTCTTATGCGAGGTGGCTGCAGCAATCCGTGCCGTTGTGCCCAGTGGAATGCCCTTGTTTCTTCGTATCAGTGCGACAGATTGGCTCGAGAATCAAACTGTCGCAGAAGGAACCGGAAGCTGGGACATGCCATCCTCAATTCAACTCGCCAAGATGTTACCAGACCTAGGGATTGACTTTCTGGATGTTAGCTCAGGCGGTAATCACAGAAGCCAACGGATTGAGCCTCATACGAACTATCAGATTGACCTCGCTGGCCAAATTCGCCAAGAAATTCACGCCGCCAAACATAAGACACTGGTTGGAGCTGTTGGCTTTATTACCGAGCCCGAGTCCGCTCGCGATATTGTTCAGGGTGCAGAAGAAGAGAGGCAGGCGAACGAGGCAATGCTGTCTGGCCTAAAGCCCCAGGCTGATGCCGTGTTAATGGCCCGTCAATTTCTGCGCGAGCCCGAATGGGTGCTGGCGGCGGCAAAGAAACTGGATGTGAAGGTATCTCTCCCGCGGCAATTTGCCCGAGGCTTACTGTAAAGTGGACACATATAATTCATAGACCAATCTTTCTAACTGCATGATTGTAAACCTGCGGTGTCCCTGTTCCGAGTCTCAGTACAGACTGTAGTACCGCACATCCATAGTCCAAGACTGAGAAAGCGGGAAGATTCTCGACGATCATTTCCATATTGGAATTCCCCTATCATCTTTCACGAAGACTTCTTCTCAATTTTCTATGAGAGGGCCCTCGTCCGACCCTTATCCAGCCCATGTGACTTGTTGTATACGAATCTGGGGCGAATGGTGTACTTGTTATCAACCACGACTCCCGTGCGTCCCGCCCTGTCCAGTTACAAGCCAATGATTGATCAACGTGCAATGCCAAGCACCGGGCCAAGACTCGGGAGCCGGTGTTACAATGCATTTGGAGATGAATTGGTACTAGATTGGCATTGTTTATGAGGGGCTGTTGGCTTGCCCTAGCAGATAAAGCAGGAATATAAAATCGACGCTTCCAACTTCCAACTTGCTGATGCTCTCTGTATTCATCCTACATTCTTGATTGTAGGCTTGATTACTCAACGCATTCCAAAAAAAAACCACAATGGGAATCTCTCGCACTGCCTGGGTTCTGGTCTTCGCCTTCCAGCCTTTCCTTGGCGGAGCGTTGCCTGCCCCCTCACCACCTGGGATCCCGTCTACCTCTACTGCAACGAGTGAGCTGGCAGGATTGACCGTTGCTGCACAGGGATCACAGGATGGATATAGCCGTGATGAATTTCCGCACTGGATTACTATCAGCGGGTGAGTAGATGGAGTCACTGTGAACCTGAAGTGTTGGCTGCTCAAATTGTTGGCGACAGAAATTGCGACACACGCGAGACAATCCTCAAACGGGACGGAACCAACGTGGTCCAAAGCTCTAGCTGCAGTGCTACCAGTGGATCCTGGTTCTCTCCGTATGATGGCGCAACCTGGACAGCTGCAAGTGATGTCGACATTGATCACCTCGTCCCGTTGTCAAATGCATGGAAGGTGAGCTCGGACCATCTGACAACATTGACCTTGAGATATTAATGAATATTCGCAGTCTGGCGCGTCCAGCTGGACCAAAGCAGATCGTCAAGCCTTTGCCAATGACCTCACGAATCCCCAGCTCCTAGCAGTCACTGACAACGTGAACTCCGCAAAGGGCGACAAAGGCCCGGAATCGTGGAAGCCTCCCCTAGGTACGTGGTAAACCATGTGTATTGTCTAGTCTATGGTTTCTGACATAGAACAGCTTCATATTACTGCACTTACGCCAAAATGTGGGTGAAGGTGAAATCGGTTTATGATCTTACCGTTACTTCGGACGAGAAGGCTGCTCTTGTTGAAATGCTAGCGACTTGTTAAAAAGTTTGAATACGTTGTAGTGAGAATCAACATCGAATTTGCATTCATAGGATTTGACACCTAATTTTCTAAACGCGCCGCAATCGTACAATTCATGTCCTAATGGAATCATAATATAGAAGCAGGTGATCTAAAGCAGTATCGTAGAAACGACTGTGCTCCGCGGACTGAAAAGGGGAGGGCACTGGGACCAGCGGCACGAATCGAGGGGACTGGAAAATGGCCGAGTTAAGTGAAAGAAGGGTTTATCCGGTGATCCAAACTTGAACCGGCATTCAAGGAAAATATTGGGAATATTAGATCATAATGCAATGGTTGTTTTATTGAACTAAGAGGAAGTGCGTTGTTCATTAAAATAGTCTGAAGTGTCAGGCACCGAGATAGATGACACGTGGTAGTCACGTGGCAATAGAGCTTGGCCGGAACAACCTGGGAAGTTACGTGTTATCGGGTGACTTTGGGGGGGAACGATATTCCGAGATTTCGTTATCGGAGCACTCCGGAGAAAGGGACCGGAACATTGACGGTCCGAATCCATCGACGGGGTAATGACATGTACAACAGCCTAGGACGGAGTACTCCGCCGTACTCCGTGCTTCATACAGAACTATGTGCATACAACATAATTCTACTATTTTCTACTATCTACTATTCATAATCTCATTATTTGACCAAGCATTGCCTTGACAAAATATATTTTCCTTGATCTATGTGGAATCATCATCGGTGTCCTGAAGGCTGACACACGAACGATCATTTCTTCACCTTTACTAATCATCTATTCGCCCGGGGCTTTGAGAAAGCTGTGGGTCTGAGGATTTTCAAGTGGAGTTATTTTCAGCCAAGCATTTTCCAATGATGCTTCTTGTCCGCACGAACCATAAACCAGGTTTTGTGGCAAGCCCTCGGGGGTTGGATATGTGGGATCGAGGGCTCCGATTTCTCGGCTCACGAATCCAAAGTGTTTCGTGTTCTTGACCCGGCCCCCGAGCCTCACTCTTTATGCTCCCATTATTATTAGCATTATGACCTTGCCGGGTGAGAAAAAAACTACCGATGAGCTTCAGGATGCGGAGAAAAATACCGATGCCTGTCGTCAAAGCCGGGCATTGCTTTTGTCGGAGGAAGAAGCCCTTGAAAAAGCACGGAGCAGTCCTAATGACGCGCTACCGATTCAGATAATATACGCCGCCAGTGACCCAGATAACCCCCGGAACTGGCCAAAATGGCGCAAATGGTATATCACCTGTGTGGTGAGCATGCTCAATGTTTTCACGTACGTACACTTATCACTCCTTCCCAGTCGAGGCTTATCTCACTCGTCCCATACAGCACATGGTGCGCAGGGGGCATTTCCTCCGGTGCTGCCGGAATACAAAAAGAGTTTGGGGTATCGGCTGAGGTCACTACTTTATGTTTATCTCTATATATTCTTGGATACGCAATCGGCCCCGTCCTTCTCGCCCCACTCTCCGAATACTTTGGTCGGCAGCCGGTTTACGCTGTATCATGGTTTGGTTTGTTCATTTTCCAGCTTCCGCTGGCTATGGCCCCAAACATCGGTACTGTTCTGGCATGTCGATTCATTGCAGGCTGTGCCGGAGGTGCGCCCCTGACAAACATTGGAGGTAGTATCAGCGACCTCTGGGAACGGAACGAGAGCGGAGGGCCCATGGCCGTCTACGGGCTGAGTAGTACGTTTGGGCCTCCTATGGCGTTGGTGATCACCGGTTATATTGGACTTAACCTCGGCTGGCGGTGGATATTTTGGGTTTTGATGGCCATGACGGGCGGCATTTGGGTCTTGTTGGTAACCACAATTCCCGAGACACGACACACCACAGTGCTTAAGAGGAAGACCAAACGCGCACGCAAGCAGATGAAGAAAGAGAATCTTCAATCCGCAGAATCTACCACCGATATGCATGCGAATAGCAGAAAAGGGCTTTACGAACTATTCGCTATTACCCTCACTCGTCCATTCCGATTTCTTTTTTCAGAGCCCATCACGCTGTTTTCGGCAATCTATAATGGCTTTCTGTATGGATTGGTATATCTTTTCAACGAGGCGATCCCTCTGGTTTTCGGCGCTCCGAAAGGGCACCCATTCAATACCGGCCAACAGGGACTTGCCTTCTTGGGACTGGCGATTGGACCGTTGATTGCATTCTGTTTCTACCCACTACAAGAACGATACTATCTGCGCCGGGTTGCCGAGAACGGCGGCAACGGCGTTCCAGAGGCGCGGATGTGGATGGCCCGTGGGGGTGCGATTCTCATTCCCATCAGTCTATTTTGGTTTGGGTGGACAAGCTATCGGTCGGTCCATTGGGTTGTCCCAATCATTGCCTCGTCATTATTTGGCGCCGGAATTTATGTTGTGATTCTGAGCATTCTGAACTACGTTGTGGATAGTTACCAGACGTACTCAGCTTCGGCTCTTGCTGGTGTCATTCTGGCGCGCAATTTTGTCGGCGCCGGATTCCCATTGTTCGCCGCTCAGATGTATGAGAAATTGGACTATGAATGGGCTTCCTCTCTCTTGGGATTCATCTCCATTCTTCTTGTGCCAATTCCATTCCTTTTCTTCTACAGGGGAAGAGCCATTCGCCTACGAAGCCCGTGGGCGCGGGAGTACTTCGACCAGAACGAAGACAGCCCGCATTAACAACTTTCGGGGATAGCCTCAACTTCGATTTGAAAAGCGTGAAAAGAAAACTTCCTTGTTAGGAGGCATATCAAATGATGTATTCTCAAGTTCAATAGCTTGCTAGACCCTTAATCTCCTAGAAGTTTTCAGTTGTACTGAATATGCGCCGATGCTCAATGCGACTACAATCCTCATCTAGGAGATTTATAGTCGCTAACACATCAAGATGTAATTCTGCCGTTTCTCATATTGAAACCGGGTGTAAAATTGGTTTGGTCCCGACTGATCTATGCGCCCTTAGTGATCAATGATCATCTGCTCATCGTCCCCGTGAGGATGCAATTACCCCTATCTTTTTAGTAACGTTATTGAAGAGCTGCTTTTCCCTCACAACTGCAAATCCGGATAGATTATAGTCGTCAATTTCAGACGAAACACGTAGTGAAGTATCCCGCCGTAGTCTATTAGTCCCCGGAAAACTTGCTACACTTGTTTGTAGAGATATTAAGGGCCGTAACCGAGTCATTGTAAACTTTACAGATCAGGCAGTGATACTTCCGGGTCATTATGACTTGGGACCACAAAGTTGACATCTGGAGTGTGTTGGCATGTTGGTAGGATAACAACCTATGCAGTCACTTGCGGTCACCGT
Source organism: Penicillium roqueforti (assembly GCF_015533775.1). Taxonomy (NCBI): domain Eukaryota; kingdom Fungi; phylum Ascomycota; class Eurotiomycetes; order Eurotiales; family Aspergillaceae; genus Penicillium; species Penicillium roqueforti. The sequence goes on from NW_024067581.1 coordinate 581,288, forward strand.
GAAAACTGACATTAGCTCAGATCTAGGATCTTTTTGAGCATCGCCACATTTGAAGGGCTCGAAATCCCGCTGAACTTGATGATGGGTATCCTCTTGCCGAAATGCAGGCAGTCCTGGGAAGCCCTCCTCTCAAACTCCTCGGTCGGAGCGAAAGGAGCCACCAGTTTTGGGATGAAAAAGGTTTGTGCGGCTATCCCCTAAGAATGATTCAAATCATATTTGCCAAATTTAATAATTGTATCAGGTAATTGGAAAGTGCAGATCCATTGTCAGATTTCAACCTCGAGGCGCTAGAAGAGAGACTCAAAGATGATGCAAAAGAGGAATTTTTACGTTTTCTTCGGCGAATGCTATGTTGGCTCCCAGAAGAAAGAGCGTCCGCTAAGCTGCTTTTTGATCTTTGGTTAATGCGTGGCCTCTGTAAATGAGACCATGGATAGGTCACTTCTGATGACACGCATTCATTTATCCATTTACTAATGGTACAGAGGGATTCAGTAATTCATTATTGTCAACATAAGGAAAAAGCCAACTCATTCTCGGCAATAATGGCAATACTTGGCCAATCGGGGGCTCTACAGCCTTAGGAATCAGTTCCTCATAGTCGTGACTGTCACAATCCACTACAGATCGCTATCATCTACTTCAAGTTTGTTTGTTTGCTTACTTGCTCGTTTGCTTGCTTACTTATTGTTTGCATTGTTTACCAGTTTCTATGATATAGATTGTTTGCTAGATAGCTAAGCGAGATATTAGAGGTGTACAATGTTTGCAAAGGGACAGCTATATCAACAGGCTGCCTCCCACCTCCTACCTTGCAACTTGCTTCTTTTTTCTCCCCCCATCTTAGTTATTATATATTGAACGCAATCTTCTATCTTCGAAAAACCTGGCACGTCATATTGGTAATCTAGCAAATAAAATTCATTCTAACCCCCTTTAGAAAAATCCTCTTAGAACCTATAACTATGCTAACTAAGGCTGATAGCGACGAATGGCATCAAGCGCGAGTGCAGTAGAAATACCTCGGTTCCCAGCCACAGTCTCTTAGAATAATACTGATACAGAGTTCCCATCTCCCATCCACCATCCACCATCCACCATCCATCATCTGGCTCTTGTATCGATAGTAAGACTTTCAGCCCTGAAATATGACGAACCCCAACTTGGTGGCAAACAATCAGTCGCATGGCGAGACTTACCGCATCCACTGGCCCGAATCTGGGATCCCGCTCTCTCGATGGATTTTTTTTCGGAGTGGAGTGGCCATTTTTCCTCGATTGTTGTTTTGATGCCAAAAGTGCAAGTAAGCATATTGCATACCTGGGCACATCACTACAGTGGTCCGGAGGGGCTAGTCTACGGTATTGTAGTTCAGGGGTAAGAATTTATTTCTTTGTACCAGAGGGGATAATAACTGCACCCTCATATCACAACAAGAAGAATTGCAGTAAAAAATGCTGAAGTACTCGGGTCTCTCGGCAAGTCTAAGTGTTACGTGCCAATTCGATTCAGAAGAAAAGAGTGCAATTCAAACCAGAATCTAAGTACAAAGAAGGAAAGGAAAAGAGAAACTATCTGTGTGCGTGTTCTTCCCCTTTGACGTCCTTCCGTTTGCATTCGATGCAAAACTCGCAATTGTCTCGCTTAATCTCGTTTGTCATTCTAGGAAGGTGCGAGGCCGAGGGCGTGGTCGTTCCTGCCTGTTTGGTAGGTACGATCCTTCCTAGATCGTCATACTAAGCCCCTAAGCAGTGGATGAGCTAACTAGTTAGTTAACTAGGTTAGTTAATGATATGTAATGGGTGACTAAGCCAGTTACAGGGTTGGCAGTTCTTTACACTATACGGAGTAGTATCGGTTGAATTCTCCAATGGTGACTAGATCGACTAAGACCATAAGAACGTGGATCCTGCGAAGGACTTGGCGGCATGCGAGTGTCAAATCAATCATAGTTTCGGATCAGATTAGTTGGCCAAGCCAACGGAAATCTTCTCCTTCCACGCGAATCTTGGCCGAAAGAGATTTTTTTATCCTTCTGTTTCCTGATCATCCCCCTTTCTCCGCCTTTTCTCTTGAATTAAGAAAATTGTAATCAAGTTGCTTCGTATTGTACGAAGGAGTATTGTTATGTTCACTCAAACTGCCAAGGACCAGGAACAATTCACCAACGATCCCCTGGACGGGCAGACGCCAAGATGCCAAGACTAAAGAGGTATGGCTCGGAATCTTACGTGTGACCGAACACTGATTCCTATTGACTATAATTGGTACGGAGTATTATGGACGAATCTTACAAGCTGAGAGTGTAAAGTTCTTCAGTCTTCTCTTTATCAGATTCCATCTAATCTGATAAAGCTGATGGCATCCAATAAGTAAGTCTGGAATACTATTGCCACTGGGACATATGGCAGAACTTTCGAACGAATTAGGAAAAAGCAGAAGACCCTGCCAGACTTCTATAGTGGTGTCTTCAGTCTATTCCCCACCGCAATGAGGCTATGCAGAAAAATTCCCCCACATGTCTTTGATTATCAACGGATCTGATAGGGGAAACTAGCTTTGTCTTACCCGAACAGTGATTTAGATCTGTCGATCTGTACTATGCAGGACTTTCAGGCTTTTCTTGGCCTCTCTTGGCTCATTTTGCGCGATTTCCATGAGAATATGAGCGCAGTAGATAAGTTCCTCCCATCTTGGTATAAGAAGATTCGTATCCTTTTCTGAGCATAACCCTCTTCAGTCAAGAACCAAGGGTTCAATATACCACTATGAGCCCCTTCTTCCTGGTAGTCAGCCTGTGGCAAGCCACGTTGGTAACAGCAAGCGCTCTATGTGCGACTGGCTGTCAGACTGCGGTTTCCAACAACGAATTTTCAGGCATCAGCATCCTTGAGGACTATTATTCAGCTTTGTGCCAAAACTCCCTCCAAGTGAAGGCAACATTCATTTGTATGCGAGACTACTGCCCAGAAGACGAAATTGCAAAAGGATGGAATGATCTCAATCAGGTGTGTGAACAAGATGGAGGAGTTGAGCTTCTTCCATGGTCTATCATTGACGATGTGACGGACGCGGAGACAAAATCTTGGCCTATCTTGACCTATGAGGATATCCAACTTGGCTCTACCTTTAACACCTCAGTTTCTGTGGATCAGAGCCTCTTCCAACTTGCGTATCAGACAAATGTGAGTTATACTATATCACTGGATCTGATTGATGATTAACTGGTGTCTAGTTCGACTGGGATGATCAAACTACGCGGCGAACGAACTACGGGTAACTCATAGATCCACCCACTCCCTTGGTTTTCACAATTACTTACGCACATACCTTCCTCATAGATATGCTACAATTGGATTCTGGGGATTGATAGTACTTTTTGGTGCCCTTGACAATCTTTTCCGATATTTAAACAATTTGTCTGTGCTGCGCTCGAGAACAATGACAAGATTCGAAAGCTCCGTTCGCCGACTGGTAGTCGTGCCACCGATCTTGAAGAAAAGTCCATTCACGCGCTTTTGCGGTATTCCTTCTACATCAAGACTACAAGCCATGACTATCTCGGCCTTCTTCGTGATCAACATAATCCTCATGTGTGTGGAATACCGTGCTTTCGAAAATAATCTTTAGTGAGACCAGATTTTATCCTCCTCCTGATTGGCCAACCGGATAATGAGTTGACTGACCTCCCTTCCCATAGCTTCACCCGAAAGTCCTCACAGCTTTGGCGTTATATAGCAGATAGGGCGGCGGTCATGGCGATCAGCAATTTACCAGTCATGTGGCTCTTTTCCACAAGAAACAATTGTCTTTTGTGGGCAACATCCTGGGAATTTGGGACCTTTAATACCTTTCACCGTTGGATTGGAAGAGCTTGTGCTATAGAGGTATTTGTCCATGGGATGGGGGTTTGTATCTATCAATATCAAGGTGTGTCTATTCGCATTCTTTTCGCTGGAGGCCTTTGAGAAAATATTCCCGAGTTGGATTGAAGTTGACAAAGTTTGAGAATGAAGAGGTTGGAAAGGAGTTTTTCTTGCCTCTCTGGAAAGAGCGTGACTTCTATATGGGAGTTGTTGTAAGTCAAAAATTCCGTGTATTCTCTGCCTTAGCTAATACGCTCTCACAGGCAGCTCTCTCGATTATCGTGACGTGCCTTTTAGCAAGCTCGGGAATCCGAAGGGCAGCCTATGAATTATTTTTGATAGTTCACCAGGCTTTTGCTGTTCTTATTCTTGCTGCGTTGTGGTAGTGAGTTCCTTTCAGCATCAACTTTTAGGAACATGCTTGACTAACGGAATTTCCAGCCATCTAACTGTCGATGGCCCAGATCATGTCCCATACCTTTGGCCTTGTATTGCTGTTTGGTCATTTGATAGACTGGGAAGGGTGTTTCGTCTATTGATCTGGAACAAGCCAACTTCACACTCCTCTGGAGAATACAACAGTGACGCAGATCTCATTCAGGTAAAGGCCCGCATACGACGAGTTGTTGCTCCTCAACCTGGAAGTTACTTCTATGTGTATGGGTGGCGGTCTCTTTATTTTTGGGAAAGTCACCCATTTACACTTAGCGGGTGGACTACGGTCAATACGGAAGAAGAATCTTACACAGAACTCGTATTTCTTATTGGAGTCCACGGAGGCTTCACATCCAGGCTTCGCAAACAGCTGCTTCGTCAAGATGAGTCCGGGATCGACTCTTCATCCTCTGTGAGAAAGGTTCACCTGGCTGTTGAAGGTCCTTATGGTCCACATTTCGATCCGTGGAATTCTGAAATGGCCGTTTTTGTCATTGGTGGCGCGGGTATCACGATCGCAACGTCTTTCATCCAACAGCTGGTAGATTTCGTGCGGCTTGGCAAGCACGTGGATCAAAAGATCAAGTGCTTGAAGATAATATGGGCCATAAAGAACATCGAGCTTTATCGGTTCGTCTATGAGCGCTATATATCAACGTGGGAAGTGGTCTTCGCATCAACATATATTGAAATCTCACTGGACGTGTACCTGACAAGCCCTTCCAAGGCGGATCAACAAGTTGAATTGCCGATGCCAGAATCTCAAACCGGACACAGTGCGACAAAAAAGAAAATACGAGCAGTTGTATCGCCGGTGTGTTCAATGAACTTTCATGCCTCGGAGGAAAAAGTGGCTTCTGAAGAGGTGCATAACCAGTCAGCGTTTGGGCCTCTAAAAACAAATCTCATTCACGGAAGGCCAATCATCCGCGATGTGATTAGAAGCCAAGTTGAAAGCTTCAATTCTTACCCGGAGCAACAGATTGCACTGATCGGCTGTGGACCGGATACAATGGCACACGACATACGCCTTTCCTTTGCAGAATCCTCAAAAGAGACTGACGTCAACATTATCTTTCACCTGGCCCCTTTCGGCTGGTGATTGATGTTCTTGTTTATCCTTGAACCTGGAATAAATATTCAATGATTCACTGTACTCATGTATTTATGTCACATTTTCACCGCATCGATATGAAGTTGAAATGCTATCCTCGTGATTATCAAGGAATGTGTCTTCTCCGAGATACTGTAGTACTTAGGGCCATCTTCATTCTTGTATAGCACTATTAGTGGGAAGGGGCTTAGTGGAATGGAATTTCTGGAATTTTTGCAAAGGGAGCTATATCAACAGGCTGCCTTCTAGTTTGCAACTTGCTTCTTCATCCTCTCCCTATCTTAGTAGTTATTTTATATTTGAAAGAACTGTCACGTCACATTAATAATGTAGCAAATAAAATTGATACTAACCCCTTCAGATAAATTCTCTTAGAACCTATGTGCTAACCAGGGCTGACAGCGACGAATGGCATCAAGCGCGAGTGCAGTAGAAGTACCTCGGTTTCCTAGCCATAGCCTCTTAGAATAATACTGATATAGAGTTCCTATCTCCCATCCACCATCTGGTTCTTGCATCGATAGTAGGAATTTAAGCCCTGAAACATGACGAACTCCAACTTGGTGGCAAACAATCAGTCGCATGGCGAGACTTGCCGCATCCACTGGTACACTAAGACGTTCCTCCAGCCGCTTAATAAGCAATCCTCGCATTCGAATATAGACACAAGGCCGATGATTCTTAAGGCGTAACATCATGCGCGATAGGAAGAAGAAGAATGCCTCAGGGAGTGGATAGAAGGCGGATCCGTGGATGTAAGTCCGTGTTTGGAGGACTTGGTAAACCCAATCAAAGGTCTCAGAGAGCTCATTACCCCAGCCATACTGGTAGAAAATATTCAAAATATTGCAACACACGATTGGGTCCACACGCTTCTTGAAGTCAGTGAAGAAGGTCTGGCGGCCCGCGGGTGGAAGATGTCAGTTTTTCAAAGAGCTCACAGTTTTCTCCACTGGTGAAGCTCATACCTGCATCAGACCATCAGATGTTCGATACTGAAGCATCTTGTCCATCACAAGATTGGCAACGTGAGTGGGCCGATTCAAAATTGTAATACCGAGTGATGTCGTGTCCATATCATCGGGGAAGTCAGCTTGGGTAAGAACAGGTGTAACTACTCTGGTCAGTCTGTGTTAACAGATATGCAGACGGGCAATGATCACTTTCATACCGATAAAAAGGTTCCATGTGGTCCGATGGCTTCCAATATCAATCAAGCTTCTGTTCTGGATCAGCTAATTGAATAAATTATTTTCCGGGCTTTGACAAACCTGTCGCCAGTGAGCTCAAGTATGAGCAGTTGCGTGAAGTTTTCCTTCACTGGTACGCCGGTATGGGTGAAGGAATGGTGTTTTTGAGCATTCTCATGGAGATATCGCGTACCTCGCCCAATAGGGTCAATGTCGACAAAATTCAAAATGCTGCGGTACAGCGAATAATCTGATGGCATAACGCCCTGCATCCCCATAGACATTGCAGCAAGTAAGTTACTCGTGTCATCATCTACCAAGATGACCTGCTCCGAGCTCAATCCTATCTGATTTAGGACATGTTGATAAAATCGCAATTCAGGCTTCTGCATGCCGATATCACTTGACACAAAAACACGTTCGAACAAAGACCAATCAAACCCAAGAAACTTTACCAAGGCGTAGTCCTCTTTGGAAAAATTTGTAACCGCATATAGCTCGAAGAGACCTTTAGACTTGGCCTTCATTGAAGCCAATGCCTCCACGACTTTGGGGTTCACACATAGTGATTTTCGTACAGCAAGGATAGCTTTCTTTATCTCCTCCTGAGGATGGCGAAAGTCGGACGCCAGTCGCGCAAAGTATTGCTCTTCGGTGATGCGACCACATTGGTATTCCACTGTTGCTCCACAGTATAGAATAGACTTGAGAGTATTTGTGGGAAGTTCTATGTTCTGCATTGAGGAATGCAAGACAATATTTTTCAACTCAATCAGAACCCCTTTGTAGGGAATGCGCTTGATGATTTTACCCATGATGATATTTCCGGGTTGAGGTGGCATATGGAGACCTTATTGTCGAGCACTACTAAATAGTCGAGTCGGGTACGATGTTGTTACCAAAGAGCTTGGTATGATTTCGTGATAAGCTCCCGGTGACTATGTATGTCCCATGTTGTTTTGTCCGTCAGACCAAGGCAGCCAGCAAAAAGGAATGGGAATGGATCTTTACCAATCAAGCACGGTATCTCGAAAGTTGTGGGACCGTGCAGACACCTATTTCCTCAACACATACGGTATGTAGTCGTCGGGCATCACTGAATTCGCGACTAACGCTCTCTTACAGGATTCCGCATCTCTGAAATCGTCATCAAAAATCCTAAAAGTCTCACCGTTCGCTTTGGTGGTATTCTCGGACGCAAACTGCGGTATAATTACAGGGCACTTCGGTACCTAGCGCCCAAAAGTCCCGGAGAGTCGAAGTTGAAAGCAGCACAAATATTCCCGGAAATAGACCATAATACAACGTCTTATACATTCAGATCAGATCAACAATACGTCTGCGCTGGCGATGTTCGTATCCTCCCATGTAGCATCATGCAGCTCTAATACTAATACCAAACAGGTCCGCGCTCTCCTTTGTCTCACCAAACTTCTAGACTCGCTGTTCCGACAACCCCCAACATTCAAGATCGGTCACGACAAATCATCACTCCTTAAAGGCGTCCAACAAGCCGTGGCCCAAATTCTACCATCTATTCCGAAATCTCCCCTCAGTGCCGAGGATCTTCCCCGTGGCAAAGCTACCAACCCTTTTGCTGGAATAGACGTTCCTTCCATTCCAGTTTCATGAAGGATGGTATTTCTTGGAGCGGTGAGAGAGATATGTAGAAGGTTAGATTCCTACAAACGATTGAGATCTAGCTAAATAGCTAGGTGAAGCCTGGCAAACCAGGCAACGGCATGTGATCGGTACGTGGCCACCACAACAGTATTCCTGCATTCCGCCAATTTTTGTACTCTCACATTGCATGCAACTATGTGGATCCACAGAGGCTGATCCGGAGATATGTGCCGAATTTGACGGCGAGGTTGTTTGATATCGACAAGGATTACTTTGAAGTGACGAATTCTTTGACAGGATCTCCTGTCTTGACAAAGGTGCTCAATCAGGTATGAAAATTATTGATACAGGAAGGCTGTGTATCGCTAATAATTTGCAGTGGGATGAAATTCATGCTGAAACGGAGGATCCGGCTCGTGTTGTGCAGTTGTTAAAAGGGTTGCAAGAGAAGGTAATGTGATTGTAGTCAGAATGCCGGAGCGAACGCACATGGTTATATTTCATCTTATCACTTGGGATTTCTGGGGTATTCAGTTACTTTTGACCGTTTATGGGTGTAATTATGACAAATTGAGAGTCAAGAATACATATGTATCCTCAGAGTGTGGCATGGGGGCTCCTCGTCGCGTACGGATTGGTTTACCTAGGAATTACGGTGAGTTATGCGACGTTGGATTGCCGAATAAAACTATAGTTTATTTGCTAACGATGTCTAGCTCACAACGGCATATAGCCAATACCAGATTGTGCGCTTTATTACCGCTATACGAGGAACTCTTGTTCTTCTTATTTTCCGAAAATCCCTTGAACTGCAGAAATCCGATATGGCACCACTCACACTGATGAGTACCGATGTTGAGCGCATTATACAAGGCTTGCATTACGTTCACGAATCATTTGTCAGTCTCTTTACATTCAGTGTGGCATTGTGGCTTCTGAAACGGCAGCTTAGCGGGAGAGCCATCGCTCCGATTGTGGTATCGGTCTGTAAGTTATATTCGAAAAGTTCAAAGATTAGCATGCTGACAGGTAAAAGGTAGCATGCTTGTCATTGAGACATTCGGTAAAAGCATCAGTAACGCACAGAAGCGCTGGGTCGAGGCCGTGGAGAAGCGTCTCAGCGTTACCACTGAGATACTCACGTCGATGAAAGGCATCAAGATGTCTGGTCTAAGCAAATATTCCTCCGCGCTGCTTCAGGGCCTACGGGAAACCGAGCTCGTTGTATCATTGACCATGCGACGCTTCCTGGCTGTTGGAACTGGCCTTTGTATGTTCCTCTCACAGTGTGGGCTCTGTATGTTCATGAAAAAGCTGATTCCATTCAAGCATTCACCACACCAACCCTTTCCTCCATGGTGGGCTTTGCAGTATATACTGCACTGGCTTCACATCATGGAAATACACTTTTGGCTGCGACAGCGTTCCCAGCGCTGTCGATCTTCAATCTCCTGAGCAGTCCGCTTAGTATTCTGATTCAAAGTCTACCTGGCGTAATTGCAATGCTTGCCTGCTTCGAACGCATAGGGAATTTCCTCCAGCGCGATGCCCGAAATGACACCAGATACTTGATGGACTGCCACCACGTCTGTTGAGAAAATACCGTCAGTTGAGCCGAGGCCAGTGTATGTATCGTACCAATGGGAATTTCATCCCTTTTTATAAGCGGAAATTTGTGCTAATTATATTGAATTCAATAGTAGCAGCAGAGAGTCATTCTCGATAACTCTGGGTCGTGACTTGATCCGTATTGTGGACGGCAGGTTCTGGCGCACTACAGACAGCGAACCAATATTGCAGGATCTCAACCTCCAAATCAAGTGCGAGACACTAACAGCAGTGGTTGGACCTTCTGGATGCGGTAAGACGACTCTCTTTGAGGCCCTATTGAGAGAGCTTCCATGTCCACTTGACTCTATCCAAGTTAACTCCGCATTTGACCTACGAACCGGTGTCGCATACTGTTCACAACAACCGTGGCTCAGAAACGACACTGTTCGGAATAACATCATCGCCGGCATGCCGTACAATGAAGCCTGGTACAACACCGTAATTCATGCTTGTGCATTGGAGGAAATCATCCAGAAGCTGAGCGAAGGAATGGTCGGCAGTGGAGGCAGGAGCCTGAGTGGAGGGCAGAAGCAGAGAATTGTTAGCATACCTCAATGCTGCATTGAGAGTCACAGCTAACATTCCGCTAGTCGTTGGCGCGCGCCATATACTCGCGTCGCCCACTTCTTCTGCTTGATGACTCCCTTTCGGGAATTGATAATCTCTCCATACAGCATATTTTCGATCGTTTGCTGGGTGTTGATGGCTTGATAAAGCAGACGGGTACAACAGCCATCCTTGCAACACAAAATGGTAAGAACTTAGAATAACCGACGCAAATATGCGAGAATAACAAGAATACATTAGTGGAAAACTCAAGTCTCTTTGACCAGATCATCACTCTCGGTGGTGATACCACTGTGCTCGAACGAAAATCCCATGCCGACGCTATGAAGAATTCAGAGAAGCCAATCGGTCCAGGGAAGCTTCCTATTGAGGCGCCCATTTCCATATCCCAGAATCCATTCGCGTTCGCCCTGGAAGCCAGGTTTGAGACCGCGGCTTCCGACCCTCGCGACCCCCGGAAAGGTGAACTGGGGGCATACAAATACCACTTTGCCTCCTTGGGCTTCAGGAAATTGGGCCTCGCCGTCTTTCTGGTCGTATCTTATGTATTCTTCTCCTCGTTCCCCCGTGAGTCATCACCTGTCGATATTCGATGATTATCACTCATCTCATTCGCTTGCAGAAATTTGGCTTGAATGGTGGACTGCTTCTAATGTAGACCACCCTAATAACAGGTTGGGCTATTGGATTGGGGTATACGCTGTTTTTGGATTTCTGGCCGTCTTCTCCCTGATTACTGCTTCATGGTTTGTCTCAATCATCACAAACTCGCTCCTTAGTCTGACATTAAACAGGCTCATGCTTTGCAACATGGTGAAGAACTCAGCGAAGTCTCTGCATTTGGAACTGGTCCAGACTGTTGAGCGGTGGGTATCCTTTTCGGAAGCTGTTAGTGAACAGATTTGCTAACATCTTCACAGGGCCGTCGCATCTGTGTTCACTTCTACAGATCCAGGAATCACAGTGAACCGGTTCGTCTTTCAACCGATAAGCTGAATATCAACAGCTTTTTCTGACCATTTGAACAGATTTAGTCAGGATATGGCTTTAATCGATATGGAATTGCCTATGGCCTTCGCCAACACTATTATCTGTCAGTTTGTGTCTTCCAAATACCTGCCCACGCGACTTACTAATATTTCTAGCCTTCACAACCTGCGTGGCACAACTCGTTATCATTGCTGTGTCTTCACGTCATCTTGGTGCCGCCATCCCTTTCATCCGCGGCTTTTGTATTCTCACTCAACGGCTATCTATTCGAAAGTCACGACAATTACGGTTCTTTGATATCGAAGCCAAGAGTCTGTTGTACACGGAGTTCATTGAACTGCTGAACGGCCCCTATGTGGTTCGCGCCTTCGATATGCAGAAGGAATTTGAGCAACGGCTTTCCATAGCACTCGATGCATCACAGAAGCCGTTTTATCTCCTCCTCTGTGCGCAGCAATGGCTGGGTTTGGTACTAAATTTGGTGAATCTCGGTCTAGCGTTGATCTTAGTTGGTGTCACAACAGCCACTTGTGGCCTCTCGGGTGGCTTTTTAGGTGTTGCGCTGATCAATCTGAAAAGCTTTGGACCAAGCTTATCCGAATTGGTTGATGTGTGGTGTATATTGCAGAATAGTCTCGCCGCAGTTGAGCGTGTGAAACCTTTCTCCGAGGAAACCCCGAAAGAGTCCACAGACTAGCCTGTTAGCCCGTCGCTAGGCTGGCCCCAGCTAGGGGCCATTCAAATGCAGTAAGTATGTCTGGGATACGAGTCAGTGGATAATATTGGCTCGAAATACTTAGTCGCAGCTAATATCTAACTTGAAAACAGCTCTGGTTCACTCGCCGTCAAATCCCTGTCACTTGCTATCCCGGCAGGAAATAAGATTGTCATATGTGGCCGAAGTGGCAGGTAAGCAGCTTCCGCGGGAATGTCAAAACAATTTGAACTAACATCAGGGTTTCACAAAGCGGAAAATCAACGTTGTGCATGGCTCTCTTCCGCATGCTTGATCCGATATCCGGCACCATCTCGATCGATAGACAAGATATAACTCGAGTCCCCTACAAACTTCTTCGCTCGGCACTTTCTATTGTCCCTCAGGATGCAGTGATCCTAGGAGGATCAATCTGACTCAATGTTGACCTTGAAAATCAGCATTCCGACAGAGAAGTCATCGAAGCATTAGAACAAGCCGAACTATGGGAGTCCGTTAAAGAGCGATTCAGGAGAGAAGACGATACAAGCGCCGAATCTCTTTCCGGGGGCCAGAAGAAGCAACTCTGCCTTGCGCGCGCGTTAGTCAAAAACAGTAAAATCTTAGTTTTAGATAAGGCAACAGCCAGGTTCGCCTTGAACAGTCAGTTCGCTCCAATTTTGAATTCAACTAACCTGCCACGGTAGTGCCGACTCTGCGACCGATCAAAGGGTCCATGGGCTTGTTAATCGAGGTCTACCTGGAACGACGGTTGTTTCTGTTATACATCGGTTGAAGCATGTTGGTTTGTATGATCTCGTCGCTGTCTTTGATGACGGTGAGCTGGTGGAGATGGGTAACCTGGTAGAACTGCTCGAGGACTCAGCTTCGAGGCTAGTGGAGCTGTTTGTACGTGATTGACTCGATATATAGCCTTGCGATAGTATCATAAATAGTGCAGTGGGGGTTTCCAGAGCAGGATGACTAAGCGGCTATATGACATAAAAGCACTCCCGAGGCCTAGATAGTAACGTAGATACCTTTCTACCTCTCTTCTCAGTAGTCACCCTATGGTATTCTCCTCTCTAGTACCCTACTACTCCTAGTAACGACTCTACTCTTATACCTATTTCGCAGGTAGGGCTGTCGGTACCCCTTAGGGGTCCCCTCTTTATATAGTGACCGATGTAGGGAGTAGCGTTAACTAGTATATTAGGGAGGGGGTAACTACTAAATCTACCTTACCAGCCTTTTACCACTCCTTTTACCAGTTACCTGGCTGAATGAACGTTATCCTTAAAGCGATATCCTAATAAGTTTCTACTACCTTCTATAATCAGCCGCCTTAGTAATAACCATACCCTACGTTTCAGTCTTCAGTAACGTGGCCCAACCTTGGGCTGAGAAGTCAGGCCCGAAGCCCGACCCAGCGACGGGTCGGGTCGGGTCAAAACGGGCTTTGATCTACTTGGACCTCCCTAAAAGGTCGAATAAGAATTAAGCGAGATAAATGTAAGAGGATAAGAAGGGAAGAACATATACTTAGATAGTTTCTCTTTTTCCTTTTCTTCTTTATACTTAGAATTTGGTTGGAATTGTACTCTTTTCTTCTGAATCGAATTGGCTTGTAACATGAAATGCTTTATGAGAATGCCAGGAAACCACCTAAAAAAGTCGGGATCATTGAATTTGTATGGTGCCAAATGCTTCATGCTCATGGGTAAGGCTGGCAGATTACTAAGCTCTCTGTAATGGTAATTCAGGTGTCCTTACTTTTCTGCCAGGCAAAATTCAGCCATTAAGGCCCTAATATGGTGAAAACGACCCTGCGCGCTATGCCCCTTCGTACCCGTTGTCATAGCTGGGATAGAAACAACACTCGATTCTCGGAAGAGGATGGCTTGTTCCTTCTGTGGACAACGGGAAGCGAGATATGGAGAATTGTTTTAAGTACAATGAATTCAATCATCCATTTTTTCGCCAGCCAAGCAGTTTCCTGCGACAGGCCACGGTTCTCAGTATCACAAGGCGAGGTTTTTTAGCCAGCCAGTCTCCAGGACCTCGGATTTCATTCCCACCTGCTCTCAGTTTGAATCCACTTCGATGCCCAATGTCAACAAAATTGGATTCGACGAAGCCGCCCATTTTTGACTATCTTCCCAAAATCTGGATGCCTCTTCCAAGCTCTTGGCAAAAAGGCTTCAACAATATGGTCGGGTCCTTCCAGGTCCAGTAATCCACATATCTCAGCTCGACATGTTCGAAAATCGTCACCTGAATAAAGTTAGCTTATACCATTCTACTGCGCATCTAGAACATAATGGTCCATAGAATTTAGATCAGTGGCATAATTACCATTCTATGCATAGTGGCATCGATGACAAGCATAATGTTGGCATTCCACTGGGCTTCGATTGGCACCAACAAGAACTATGCCTGCACAAAATTCCCTGAGGCCATAATTCCTGCCGTGGCAGTCACAGCATTCCCAGCCCATGCGGATTAGATCCTGGACAAAGCAATACGCTTCACCACATGGAGAATCCACTGCAACATCTGTGACAGTTCTCTCCTGCCCACACATTGTCTGTCTCCCTGTTCTTTGGTTGACTCTAGCATAACGACAATATGTTATACCTCGTTGGAGAATTCGATGTCCACAACGATAGACTCGATACTGGCGACCACACATTGTTTTTAATAAAAGCCAAAGAAAAATACGTGCAGAATGCTTTTGTCGACCGAAACGATGTGAATTGGATAAAGAATATTTTGAATATGTCTTCGTTGAGTATTTTAATCAAGAAGAGGATCTTGGAAGCTTCCTTATTGCTTATATGTCCAAATGCCTATAGTATTGTCCTATTTTTGGCTTGATAATGCGACACTGAGGGGCTACATGGCGGTTGCCGCTTCGAACCTTTGGCGCTTAGGTCTGAAACTATCTTAGTCAATTCCACTAATTACATCATGTCAGGTTGTTCGTTATAGAATATGGTAGCGTTTTACATCATGCGAATCATGACACTCTATGTTCGAAGTAATTATAGGTTTTTAGTGACGTTACATTAACCGCCAACTTTGTAGTCTAATAAATGAAAAAGCACTAAGTACCGGGCCTCACTTTTCAGAAGCTAGGAGAAAGCAGAGGGAGGTCCTCGATTTCTTGTATACAGTAAAATATACATAAAAGAGAGAAAAATCATATTCGACGAACGAGGATACTAAAACTAGATATAATTATATCTCGAGATCTGACTATACTCGGTCTAGAAAATGCGCTCACCTTTAGGTCATCTAGCTTATTGCCGCCCACTACTCTCCCTCCCCTCCAACTTTGCCCTGTGACAGCGCTTAGTCGAAAATACTTTCACCCGTTAGGTAATCCAACTTATTGACCCCTCTTCTCCTCCATATGTGGATGAAAATCTCTCACATCCATGTCTAGATAGTGAGTAGATGTCACATTGCAGGACTCCTAGAGTACTGCATATTTCTTAGTAAAGAGCTTAATCAAGACTAAGGAAAAAGGGAAACAAGGGAAAAAAGAAGTCGAAAAGTCAGGGAAACTGGAATTAGGCAGAGGTAGACAACGTACACAGAATCAAGATGCAAACATAGTGAATGCATACAGGACCAAGCATTGCAACCAATCACAGATTAATGTATAAAGAGAGTAAAGGAAATTGCTGCCTTAGCCTATCAGAGGGTGTAACAGCGGACAGTAGAAAGTATAAGCCCAGAACGATAGTCATCTAGTATTCATTCAAAAAGGTACCGCTTAATATTTTCAAGTCCCTGCAGATCTCCCTCGGTCGAGTTAGACTTCTCCTTCTCAACCCAACCTTCAGTATAGCCTCCTCCAAAATCAATCAGGTATGCATCCTCATTGACATCAATGAGCACATTGGCTGCCTTCGCATCTCCCCAAATGATATTATGTGAATGAAAGTGTTCAAGTGTCTGCGAAATTTGATCAACCCATTTTTGTCGGAGCTCGGAAAATTTGGGATCATGTCCATCAATGCAATTGAGTGTAGCTCTATCACAATTAATGTATGATAAAGCCAATCCCAATATATACCCATCATCATCTTGGACCAGCCCTTCCAGTTGTGATGTGAGAATTGGGGGATCGAATTTAGCCATGCGAATCTTTGAATAAGTGAGAATCTCTCTTGCGGTAATACCCATGTCACCCCCATAGACTATCTTGAAGAAGCTAGGCCGTGGTTGCCCATGAATAAATACCTTATGAGGTATTCCTGGTAGTGCAGCTGAATCTGTACTAATTGGAACCTGGACTTCCCTTGGGTGGTAGACAGAAAAAGCTGAGTAGTCGACAGAAGATGGTAAAGATGCCCCGATGAGATGATTTCTCATGTTCTTGGTGTTGCTGAGATAAACGGGAACTAATTTGTCTCCAACTACCTGCACAGTGTAGTGCAATTCTTCTGCAAACAGACAATCCTCGAGAGTGTACTTTTGGTTCGGGTCCAGGGGAGCAATTTCGTGAAAGATTGGCAGAAATGGTTGCAAGATCCAATCATGCATTTCATCAAGGGGGTCTTCAAATTCCCCCTCCACATCTATCTCAGACTCATCAGGAATCCATTCTGGTTCTTGACGTTGAACGTGTCGAAGATATTCGGCCAGGAGGGCAGGCGAGCTTTCGAAGCTGGAAGTAAAAAGATCGATCTTGAAGCGTTTGTTGGAGACATAAACATTCAACTGCGTGTCTGTGTTTCTGGTGCTTGATCTAAATGGACCGATATCATAGATGGGTTGTTTCCGTGCCATCGTTGGCCATCGAGGAGTTGCGGCAAGGGAAAAAAAAATAAAAAATAAAAACTAAAAAGTAAAAAGTAAAAAGAAGGTAGGAGTAAGAAACTGTCAGGTCGGGGGAAGTGAGGTGTACACGGCACAAAGTCATGTGACTGTCGACCAATAGGTAAGTCCGGCAAATAAATAACCATCTTCACCGCCATCACCCTCTGCAATACTTGATTGGAAAAGCTACAGGAAAGGGGTTGAGCCTGGAGAACCGACAGGACGGTATGATTTTCGGCCTCGGACGCCATGTGAGTAGAAAACGAATAAATTGAAACAATGCTTTTCTACTGCAAGTTTGTAGTAACGTATTTTTGATCACTTTAGCGCCCTTTTCAACTCGAGGATGATGAATGCCAATCATTAGTCGTTGTTGATATATACCCAGGTGAAACGCCTACGGCGGAAGCCCATTGTGCAATAGTCGCCACAGTCTAGATTGGTGCTTGAATTAGATTTCGAGACATCTAGATGCTGATGCAAGTGGCCGAAATTATCTGGGCGCTTAGCTAAAAATTATACGACGGCAACTGACATCGCGTTGTCCCCTATCCCTACTTTCAGGGACAAAATCCCAACAAGTGCATTTCACGGTGGCAAAGGAAAGGAAGACCATTAGAGGTTTCATGTTGTGCGTCTCGCCGTGTAATGCAACCTGCGCCGCACGGAAGTTTCACCTGCATGGCATATCCACGCCAATCAAGGTTAGCAATGCAATATAACGTCATTCTCGGCGTCAATCTTTTTTAGGTGTCTGCTTTTGGACTCCAACCCTCTTGGGTAATAGAAGCTCGTATTCCATGCGCATGTCAATGTTAACTGACGACTTAAGCATATGTGATGAAAGAACCAAATAGCAGCCAGTGAGAATTCAATATCTGGGAAGAAGGCTTGGTGCAATTCAAGTATACAGCATGTTTAGTCATCTTCCTTGAACCATCCATCAGCCCAGTGTGAGGTCTCAATCATAGGAGGGGCGTCATTGCGTTATTCGGTGGTCCCGAGGCTCTGTGCACGAGGCAAACTGAACTGCCTTAGTTGATCTGGCTATCAGGGCTGGGCCAAAGATCCTCGATAGCCGTACGCCCTTTGGAGGTCTAGGAATAATTGTACTGCAAGTTTCTCTGAAAAGGTCTAATTGGCTGAAGGCCAAGACCAACCACAATGCACAGCTCCATGTATGCATGGCATGTATGTATGGAGGGGTAAAGCACTCGCTCAATCAGACGATACTGTTGGCTCATGCCGAGGTTGGCCAATGGGGCTGTGTGTGGTGTCTGCATTGCCCTCTTTTGGGCAACCGCCCTGCCAGACCATGATTATGCATTTGCGCACAGTCTTGGGTTTACTTCCTAATATAGTTATGGCCAGTTTTGTGCTATTTCCAAATTTGGTAACTAATCAACTTTCGAGAAACTTCCTATTTTGTATTCCAGGGCGACCAAGAAACAAACGTCGTTCCTTCTCACTGCCTATCTATTAAATTATATACCGCCCCCTATTATTACTATACGTTACGAAACCCACTTCTTCCTTCTTCAACCCCTCAACCATGGTTCAACAGATAGAGCTTGCCTGCGATCAACGCCTACATTATCGTATCCTTCGAGATAAAGGCTATACGTATCCCTCTATTATATCCCGTTTAAATTGCAGTATACAGTAAACTCAATATACGTATTATAATCAAACCATACTGTAGAAGAAGAAGATAGGCCGACTTCCAAAGCTTACCCCTGAGTGCCTTAACGAAGTAATCCTATAGATTTAGCAATCTCTGAAGTATCGCTATCTAAATTATCATAATATCTATGGTATTTTAGATCTTAGTATATCTAGGGAAACACTTCGCCTATCTTGTAACGGATAAAGGTCCGTACAAGAGGGAAACACATGCAAACCTGCACAGGCTCGGGAAGGAACATCTATGTCATCACACATCTGTTTCGATATCGATCCGTGAGGGGTCCGTGTGAGACCCCTAGGTATGGAATATCTAAGGGAATGCTGTATGTAATGGAGGATCGGGAAACAGAGACAGTAGTATACGCAGTGGTATATTGGAACTAATAGCTGCTTCTCTAGGGAAGCAGTATGCGAGGACAATATATAGGTTTGTGGGTCACATGATTCATAGAGGCTGTGTAAGCAACACGCGTTGCTCCTATCCAGTCCACAGTCCCCCCACGCACCATGACAGGTACCATACTTCAGGCATCAGCCTTCTTAGTACTGGGGCCCTGACACTACACCGTATTAAAACAATTGAATACAGTGATTAATAATAAATTACTGGCAGAATAACAGTGGAGAACGACGTTTGTTTCTTGGTCGTACACTGTGCCTGCATGCATGAGACTTCGTCTCATAGTCCCCAACGTGGCTTTCCCCCGCACCAGCCAATTGTCTCTTCGGCACGGGAATCCACAGTAAGATAGCGACCGTTACAAACTCAGCTTTAGATCCATCTTATTCTGCTATTTCCAGGAGGCTCGAGGCATAAACTACCACCTGTCAGTTAGCATTGTAAATATCTGAATCACGGAGGAGTAGCTACATATTTGGAATAACCAAAAACATACTAACTCAACGGGGTCGGAGAATATCTTCCTGTCTTTCTTCCCAGGAATATTTTAAGGTACTCTCTTGGTTCCGCCATAACCGTTGCATTTGGTGCATATAGATGTACTAACCATTCCCACATCATTGCATTCAGTGCAAGGCATGTTTTCTTTTCCGACGTGTTGATTCAAAAGCAGAGGGGAAAGTGGCGATATTCTTGTACGGGGAAGGGCAAAACAGGGGATGTTGTAGTTATCGTAGAAAAGTCAAGGTTAAAGAAAGAAAGAGGATATTTATAGCCCTTTAGTTCCGATACCCAAACTCGTTGGGTGGCAAACCCCGACAGTGGCCAGAGCTCCCAATGACCCTCCCAACTAGGCTTGTACACATTTCGGCTCTCCACATACCCAACGCGATGCCGAATCCTCGTTTTGTTGCAGTCGATCCAAGCCAGAGAAAGAAGCGAAGGGTGAAAACACCGCAATGCCAGACTTGTTTCAATTCATTCGGAACATAACAAGAATTCCGCGACCATATCGCAGACTATCAGGCCAGTAAAGTCGTGACTCTCCAATTTATCCGCTGACTTGCCAGTTTAGTTGGAATTCCAGCTCTTTGTTCTTCGCCCTTGTCATTTTCAATGTGATCCACCCCAAGCAAGATTCTTGTTGGACCGGACGCCAACTGGCCGAAAATCAGCAAAGAGGAAAAGTAGGCCACCAAACAAGCGAAGGAGGCGAAGCAATTGGCCAAGGCAGGTGGCTTGACATCTCCTACGGTCTAGTTTGACACCTTATTTTCATCCTCAAGCGTTGGAGTGGATTTTTTTATGAATATGACGATCTATATAAAAAACATACAATAAATCGTCCGTACTACACTGGGTACTCGTACTGATCACCTCCTACATGGTTAAAATATTTAAATAAGCTGCTGCTCAGGTGTAAGAAGTTACTTCATAACCATTCGCGAATGCTTTCGAGGCTAACTGGTTTCCCCGGTTGTTTACTCCCAACCCCAAGAATCTCGGGAGATTTGCGGGATCGGCGATCGTGCACGGACATAAGGTGGCACCACCAAGGTAGACACACCGTCGGAGAGAAGTTGGAGGCCCCCCACTGGTCCTCATATCACTTCGCCATGTCTCTCGAGCTGTACCACACTGCACACAACGCCGGCCAGACCACCGTCGTACTAATCCATGGCGCCTTGGTATCTGGTCTCTACTGGGATCTTGTGATCCCCCACCTCACGTCTTATCGCCTCCTGGTCCCAGATCTTCCAGGCCATGGCAATTCCGCCAGCGCGCCATTTTCAGTGGATCTCGCAGCGCGTCAGATTGCCCAGCTGATCCGTATACACGCGAATGGTTCAGCGCACATTGTTGGCCACAGTCTGGGTGCTCAGGTCGCTATCCGCCTGGCCTGTACCGAACCAGATGTGGTGAACTCTGTCTTCATCTCTGGTTTTAGAATGTTCCCTCAAACATCACTTACGCCGTATATTCCATACGCAGTGTGGGTGATGCTGCGTGTGGAGAACTGCCTTAGCCGGCCTCTTATCAGCTGGGCAATGGATGGTGCCGATATCCCACGTATTGATACCAATCTCGGTACACTTGACCTATGTCGCCAGATTGTATCACCGGAGCATCCTACACAATGGCCATCACCATGGCCTGCGCGCACTCTGATTGTTGCAGCGGGGAAAGGGGGGTTAGTGCCTACAAAGGATAGCCCGGGTGATGCTGTGAAGTTGATGGCGATCGGGAGAGAGCTGAACGAAGAGACTATCGCGTATACACATTTGAAAATGCGACATCCGTGGAATCGTCAGGATCCGCGGCTATTTGCAGAGACTGCCGCGGCGTGGTTTGAACATAAGGAGCTTCCCGAGGGCTTTGTCAAGCTTTAGCGTCGGGTAGATGACTGTTTGAAAATAGAAGTTTGTCCCAGGACTTGGATCCCATAAACTCCATATTAAGGAACATCAAGATAAAATAGAACTTTGGATGACAATTGTCGTGCCTGGGGGGTGGTACCACCTAAGCAGCGGCTGATTTGGTCAAGCGGGGGCGTCTGACACCCTTTCATGAATGCCTAAACATCAACTTCAGGAGTTAAAGGTGTTGAAAGATTGATTCAAGGGCTCGAATAATCTTCGCTGAGCGCCTTTTGGGAGTCAATTTCCCACGATGCGTGCAGATATTGGCCATTACGCCAGAGATGTCGTCAATTCTATCCCATCCTTCCACGGCCAGAGTGCTGTTGGTGATTTGCAACTATTATTCGGTAATGATATCTTAACTATAGCGCTGTCGAGCTTTGGAATAGTCGGCTTCTCAGTCTGGTCGATACGGAGACCGTGGCAACGTCCGATCAAGAAGGTCGCGCTCCAAGGACGTGTAGTCTTTGCGAAATCGGTATTTCCGACTCTCATGAGAGCTTCGGCGATCTGTATGATAACCTTTCTTTAGTTAGATACTTTGCACTCTCTTGGTGCTTTTGTATATCGCATACCTTATCACAGTCGCTACACTGGGTTCGCTCCACGGCGCCACCCGACGTTTCGCCATCTGTGCCGCAGCTCTGCAATTTTGCTGCTCGGTATTCCTTTCACTGGCAGTGGTGACCAGCCACATATGGGAGATTCGAGCTTCATCTTTCGGACAACTATTTACGACAGCGTGGGCACTCACGGACATCGCTCGCATTATACTTCTCGCCGAGTTAGACGAAACGAAGGCATGCATGGGTACCTTATCTTCTATTCTAGGAGTCAAAGTCCTACTCCTGGTGGTTGAAGAGATCACTAAACAAAATATCTTGAATATACCCTACAGCAAATATCCGCCCGAGGCACTCAGCGGCATTATCAACCGCGCGTTCGTTGTCTGGCTCAATCCACTCATGTGGCGGGGTATTGCTGGAAAGCCACTGTCACTTCCTGAGCTCTCTCGATGAGAGATCGAATTTAACAGTACAGGATTGTCGTGTGCTGTGGATGTGGTATAGGAGAAGGTCACTATGTAACGGATAAAGGTCCGTATAAGAGGGAAACACATGTAAACCTATATAGGCTTGGGAAGGAATATCTATGTTATCATATTGTAAAGGTATACGTTATGCAGGTGTACGGCCTGTCAACCGGGTAAGATACAAAGGGCTTTGTAGAGGGAATACAATGTATTGATAAGGTGCCAAGACTAATTCTTACCAGTCTCGGAGGGGCCCCTGGGGGGTCCTAAACTATAAGGAAATCTATCTGCCTATATTCATATGACGAACCCCTTACAGATTGATATCAAAATAGATATATGATAATATAGATATTCCTTCCTAAGCCTATATAGGTTTATATATATTTCCCTCTTATATAGACCTTTATCCGTTATAATTATCTCTCCCTCCCTATATAGATATCCTTATCTATATATAAATAGAAATATTAAAGGATAAAAGGATAAAGAATTAGGGAGATATTAAGGAGTTTCTATAATAAAGAAAGTAAAGTAGTAGATATATTAAAAAAGATAAGGTAGTATATAATAATTTAAAAAGGAGGTAACTAATAAGGTATATATTCTATATTTTATATTTCTTTTAAAAGGGTAGCTATATAAGTATTATATTTCTTTAAGACTAATAATATATAGGTATATATTATCTTCTCTATAGGGAGTTATTATATAGACTTCTAGAATTCGCTTTCGATCCTATACTAATTCTCTACTAGAATATATATATTTTTATAAAGACTATATTCTATAGAATATTAATATTTTTCTATAATATAGAAAATGTTTAGGAATAGTTTCTTATATAGGGTTTCTAGTAGTAGGGAATTTAAAGAGATATAAATTTAGCCTTTATAGCTATATTCTTTATAGGTATTTATATAAAGAAATATACTTGGGGTTTGGGGTTTGGGGTTTG